>NW_028261382.1:101852522-101944943 GCF_051295495.1 Thamnophis sirtalis | reverse complement strand
TTTGTCTTTAATGCCAATCTATCCATTTCTGCGCAATCTAATTTTTTTTAATTACATTTTTCCAATACTGTGCAATTCTTGCTGCTGTCCAAAACGTGCAATATTAAATACAAATTCCCCTCTCTCTCTCTTTTTTTTTTGGAATTTTTTGGGCGAATATTTTGAAAAAAAAAGTGAATTTGATTTTGGATTTTTGAATAGATGTTATAGGGGAGAAAAGAAATGTTGTGCCTATGGCACCAACTCAAGATCAGGAGTCTGGTAGCCCTTTTTCCAAGTAAGAATGTGATTCATCCGTCTTTTAATCGCATTTCTTACTCTGAAAGCAGCTGCTACACTCGAATTCTAGAAAGGTTTGAAATTTAAGCTGAAATCTTTTCCAAAGTATAAAAATGATCAATAATCCCACTTCCGTTCGTGTTTTTTTCTAAAGTTAAAATTGTTCCTTGGCATTTTAGCTATATATATTTTTTTTAAAAATGCTGTTCTAGATTTCCTAGAAAAATTGGCAAACTGTTTGCTCTGCCGAAAATGTATTTATTCAGCAAGAAGTCGTTTTCATCAGTCAAAGACTGTTGTATGTTATCCATTAAATACAGTAAAACACAGTAAATCAAATACAGTAAAAACCTACTACGTAGCATTTTCTATCAAATACCGTCCAGTGCTAAAACCAAATGAACTTGAAATTAAATGGAGATTCCAATATTAGTGTTTTTTTGGGTAATCCGAATGCCTAAAAGAAAATGTGAGAAGCTAATTGGAGCAACTTTATTTTTACAATTGAAATGCTTATTTTCCTTTCCATCTTTCAGGCGACAGAATTTCACTTTTAATATGTGCCCGTGTACCTACACTAAAAAATGACAAGGCTATCTACTATTTATCATTTAATGGACATATTTTCCTATCTCTCCATGCTTTGAGCCTTTACAAAAACTCACGTCTGTGATCTCTGTATTTAAAATTGATGCTCAACAGTTATTCTAAGGTCCTTTTTGTTTTGTTTTCAAATTGCTTATACTTATTTGCTTATTCAATTTAAATTTATTCCCCCCCCCATCTCTCTATTAAGCGACTCTGATTGGCTTATAGCATCATAAATAATCATCTAGATAATTAAAAAGTAAAAAAAATCTTAGTTAACAAACTAGATAAAAGGAGCAACTTAAAACAGGGTGGAGATGGAAGCTGATGTATATGATTTTGTGGGGAAACATTGTTTTAAAAAGGAATTACTAAAAGACTTTATCGTGTAATTTGGCTGAAGGTGTTTACAAGCTATTAGTACAATTTTTCAAAGTTTCTGTAATTTTAGAGATTGCAATAAAATATTATAAGCACAACGAAAGGATAGATGCCAACACAAATAGGTAGCTTCATTAGCCAAACCGTGCTGAACCAAAATCAGGTGAATTTGAATTTAAAATGTTTTTTTTGGTCTTGCATAATTTGAAATGCTTTTGTGCCCCGTTTTGATTTTGTACGCACTCAAGGAAGCTTTTGGGATGGCCAGACGGTTTTCGATTTCAATGAGAAACGAGGGGGATATTCTGATAAATGCTGACTCCTTGTTTTATGGAGATTCTGTGTTTTTTTCTTCTGCTGCTGAACGTCATTTGATGCAATTGCAGATGTACATTAGGAGCAAAATCGGATTTAATCGTGATGCATTGGGCCACCATTCAACCTTGCTTAGGATAGAGCCCTGGGCGGGTGTAGGATTAATACGTGATTTACAACTTCCAAATAATAAATGCATGTCTTTAAAAATCAGGGAGATGCTTTAGTAAAAGACGGAGTAGCCCCCCCCCCCACAACTAGGGTGGAAGTCCTTGACTTAGTGATATATGTATATTTTAAAAAATAGTTGAGCTAGAAATTGACCCTACAAATACAATCACCTTTTCAATATTGACTCCCTGGTGCCAGAGATGGATTTCACATAATTTTACCACTAGTTCGCCGCGCGCTGAAAATGTGACCCTTCTTCGTGGCCTTCCACCCAAGAACTTTGCTGACATGTGCGGTCTGCACGCATTCACACCAGAGGTGGGTTTCTACCGGTACGGTACGGTTTGGCCAAATAGGTAGTAACTCCAGCAGACACGTGACCGTACCGGTTCTATTCTCGGCAGCGCCATCTTGATTTTCTGTTCTGCACCTGCGCAGAACAATCTTCTTTGGAAAAAATGCAGGTTTCCCCCTTTTTTTAATTTTGTGCACATGCGCAGACTGTTTTAAGTGCAAATGCGTACAGGGCATTTGAAAACGAGGCTAAATAGGACAGCATAGTGCTGAGGCGGGAAGGGGAAGACCCACCCGCAGATCGCCACTACCCCCAGTATCTGGTGCGAAATCCTGCCGTTTTCAGCTCGGTGAAAAGTCATGTGATTTTGGCAACTTTTGTCCCCTTGGCAAGAGAAGCCCAACGTTGTTTGCCAAACGATTTTCCTCAAGGACGATTGAACTATACTACAGTATATGTGTCACCTTGCTCAACAGTAGTAACTGTGAGAGGGATCTTGGAGTCCTAGTGGACAACCATTTAAATAGGAGCCAGCCGTGGGCAGCAGCTGCCAAAAAAGCCAACACAGTTCTAGGCTGCATCAACAGAGGGAGAGAATCAAGATCACGTGAGGGGTTAATACCACTTTATAAGGCCTTGGTGAGGCCACACTTGGAATACAGCATCCGGTTTTGGTCACCATGATAGCAATAGCAGTAGACTTATATACCGCTTCATAGGCCTTTCAGGCCTCTCTAAGCGGTTTACAGAGAGTCAGCATATTGCCCCCAACAATCTGGGTCCTCATTTTACCCACCTCGGAAGGATGGAAGGCTGAGTCAACCCTGAGCCGGTGAGATTTGAACCGCTGACCTGCTGATCTAGCAGTAGCCTGCAGTGCTGCTTTTAACCACTGCGCCACCACTGCGCCATCTGTGAAAAAAGATGTGGAGACTCTAGAAAGACAGCAGAGAAGAGCGACAAAGAGGATTAGGGGACTGGAGGCTAAAAAACATGAAGAATGGTTGCAGGAACTGGGTATGTCTAGTTTAATAGAAAGAAGGCCTAGGGGAGACATGATAGCAGTGTTTTGCTATCTCCGGGGCTACCCCAAAGAAGGGAGAGTCAAATTATTCTCCAAAGCAGTCACTTGTCTGAAATGATATAGGAATTCCTGCTTGAGCACCAGAGCCGAGGTGGTGCAGTGGTTAAATGCAGCACTGCAGGCTACTTCAGCTGATTGCAGTTCTGCAGTTCGGCTGTTCAAATCTCACCGGCTCAAGGTTGACTCAGCCTTCCATCCTTCCGAGGTGGGTAAAATGAGGACCCGGATTGTTGTTGGGGGCAATATGCTGACTCTGTAAACCGCTTAGAGAGGGCTGAAAGCCCTATGAAGCGGTATATAAGTCTAACTGCTATTGCTATTGCTATTGAGCAGGGGGCTGGACTAGAAGACCTCCAAGGTCCCTTCCAACTCTGCTATTGTATTGTATTAAATCTGATTTCTATATATTTAAATTCAAATTCAGAATAGATCTGGAAGGGGACCTTGGAGGTCTTCCAGCCCAGCCTCCCTGCTCAAGAAAGAGACCCCATGCCCTTCCAGACAAGTGGCTGTCCAATCTCTTCTTTAAAACCTCCAGCGATGGAGCACCCACAAATTCTGGTGGCAAGCAATTCCACTGGTTAATTCTCCTCAATCTTAGGAAGTTTCTCCTTAGTTCCAGGTTGCTCCTCTCTGTGATTAGTTTCCATCCATTGCTTCTTGTCTTGCCCTCAGGTGCCCTTGAAAAATAGTTTGACCTTCTCATCTTTTTAGGACCACCTCAAATATTGGAACACCACTATCACGTTGCCCCTAGCTAGGTGACATTTAGGTAAAAGAAAAGAGAAATAAACACGGAGAAACACTCAACAGTCAAGATGAATGAACTAATGGAATTTAAAATTCCCCCCTTTGCACCAATTCCCAAGGGAGCTGTGGAGATCACTCTAGAACAGTGTTTCTCAACCTTGGCTACTTGAAGATGTCTGGACTTCAACTCCCAGAATTCCCCAGCCAGCATTCGCTGGCTGGGGAATTCTGGGAGTTGAAGTCCGGACATCTTCAAGTTGCCAAGGTTGAGAAACACTGCCTAGAAAGATCTCCGAAAGCTCCAGGAGAAGAAGGAAGACCAGAGATCCATCTAGACCTCCCATCGTTCAATGCAGGTTCTTCTTCTAGCTGCAGATAGGACCACAGGCGTCTTTTAAGGCCTCTACAAGCAAGGACCAGAAGGAGAACCACCATAATCAGCTTCAAAATGCTTTCCAGAAAGATAGAAGCTGTGATCTGGTCCTTCTTGAGGGGCACCAGGTTGGAGGAAAGCTTCACATAATCTGGAAGGCAAGACTCGGCTTTTGGACAGCCCCATCTCTGCTTTGGAGGTTGACCTCCAAGTCTTGTTCCCTGCTTCTTCTCCAAAAAAGACCCCTTGAAGAAGCTAGGAAGCCCACCCCTCCAAGGGAAGAACTCCATTCCTCCCACCTCTGAAGGAACCTTTCCCAAGAGGTGCTGAGATGCTTCTGGTTGAGCCTGTGGTCCTCCTCATGAGCCCAGATTAGAAACATCCCATCAAACCAATATACTTTCCCCAAATAAAACAGCCCTGGGCTTGTTTGGATCATGGTGCCAAGAAGTGTGTGTACAATCTAGAGAATATATATCTCTATCTCTCTATATCTCTATCTCTCTCTCTCTATCTATCTATCTATCTATCTATCTATCTATCTATCTATCTCTCTCTCTCTCTCTCTCTCTATCTATCTCTATATCTCTCTATATCTCTATCTCTATCTCTCTATATCTCTATATCTCTCTAATCTCTCTCTCTCATCTATCTATCTATCTATCTCTCTCTATATATCTCTATATCTCTATCTCTAATCTATTTCTATCTCTCTCTATCTCTCTCTATCTCTCTATCTCTCTCTCTCTCTCTCATCTATCTATCTATCTATCTATCTATCTATCTATCTATCTATCTCTCTATATCTCTATATCTCTATCTCTAATCTATTTCTCTCTATCTCTCTCTATCTCTCTCTATCTCTCTATCTCTATCTCTATCTATCTATCTATCTATCTATCTATCTATCTATCTCTATATCTCTCTATCTCTATCTCTATCTCTATCTCTCTATATCTCTATATCTCTCTAATCTATCTCTCTCTCTCATCTATATATCTATCTATCTATCTATCTATCTATCTATCTATCTATCTATCTATCTATCTATCTATCTATCTATCTATCTATCTATTTACTGTCACAACCCCTGGTAAGCCCCAATTATGGGAGGAAGCTAACTGCTTTATTTATCAGCACAAATAACACACACACACACACACACACACACACACACACACACACATATATTTATTTATTTCTTGGCACCAGAAGTAGAAATTGAGTCAAGCCAAAGACGCTCCTGCCAAAAATAAACCACCCTTTTTTTTCTGTCAGCTGAAAAAGGGGGAGAGGAAACCCCCTCCAAGCGATATGAACAGAGGGGCCGATCTCTCATCCTTGCGCCCACATCTGTTGGGGTGAAACGGGAATTCTCCAGCACGCGGGAATCTATATAATAATACAATACAGTGCAATAGCAGAGTTGGAAGGGACCTTGGAGGTCTTCTAGTCCAACCTCCTGCCTAGGCAGGAAATCTTATACCGTTCCAGACAAATGGCTATCCAACATCTTCTTCAAGACTTCCAGTGTTGGGGCATTCACAACTTCTGGAGGCAACTTCTGTTCCACTGATTAATTGTTCTAATTGTCAGGAAATTCCTCCTCAGTTCTAAGTTGCTTCTCTCCTGGATTAGTTTCCTAAAGCATAAATGAAATGATTTGAAGTACATCAAGTGAAGGATACAACATTGTCCCCCCAAATCCCCACTAGAGATTCTGAAGGGAAACAATTCAGCTTTTTAATGATTTTGATGATTTTTGTGGCTGATTGTTTGGAAACTCATTCATTTCTCCAAAATTTCATACCATGAGAATACCGTTTCTACAGTAGCTTGTATTACTATTGTTATGATTGCAGTAATAATTATAATATTAGTATACTAGGTTTTTCTTAATTAATGCATATGCTACATTTCACAAATGAAAGGCTTCTGGCTTAATTCAGAGCGGTTGTTGTAACACAATTTTAATTTTGGTTTTATCTGTGGTAGATCCGGGTTCTGTCTCTATAAAGATCGGTAATTTGTTAAGCTTTCATTTATCTCTCTGTGTTGAGTCACTGGAGGAATTATATCCGTAATATAATATAAACGGACAAGCGAATAGATGGTTTTATCAATAAAAAAAGGCTTCTGATTTGTTATTCTGTGGGAGTGTATAAAATCCTGAAGTGTACAGATTTCTATGAAGTTCAGATGATCTGATATTCAAGAAAGAAGCTGAAGTTGAATTTTCTGCTTTTCTTGCTCCCCTGGTGATATTCCTGACTATTTCAATAATTAAAAAAAGAAAAATACTGTTGGAAAATAAATTATTTTTTTGCCTTGTGATATTAAGTCAGCGCTGGCTGTTCAAGAGATCCAGGAACTTGCTGGAAGCAACAGAGCAGAAGCTCATTCAGGAATAAGGCAACTGCTGTATGTGGGAACGGGCTCTGGGGCACTCTCACAAAATGGCTGGTCTCGTCCTAATATCGTTGGGTGTGGTCAGTCCCGAATGCCACCAACCAAAAAGAAAACTGGGTAGGTTTTTTTTCCCCGCTTGGGAAAGGTGGACATCCGAAGTCGTATTCAGCTGGAATTCACCCGAAATGGTCGTGGCAACCTGCAGGTGCCCCCTCCCCCCCGACTCCAATACGTCCTATGTAGCACATGCACCAGCAAAGCGCATGCATGGAAGGCCGCACGCATGTAGAAGGTGCGACACCCCTTTCAATCAAATTTTTATTTTTTATATTTTTCTACCTATCAATGCGTGGACGGTGGAGGTAACTGGGTAACATACTTTTCAGTAGGCATAAACATTATTGTCTTATTATTCCTAAATATTACATTTCATTTCCGTTGTTCCATATTATTTATACACGTCTTTTATTATCGCCCTTCCTTCCTGAACCATCTTTCTGTCCTTTCGCATATCTTAACACAGTGGTTCCCAAACTTGGCAACTTTAAGACTTGTGGACTTCAACTCCCAGAATTCTCCAATTGGAAAGATGGTTTAATGCTGGACAGGATCACATGGCTTGAGCTCCAGAACAGACAAGGGGGATCATCACTTGCTTCCAGATGTTGGGTGGAGAAGAGAAGAGGGAAGAGGAGGGGCTTGCTGGGTTTTTATACTCTGTTCAGCCCCATCTCTCTGTTTCCTGTTCCTGCGTAAGAAATGTATTCTGATTGGTTGTCAGACTCCCATGGGGCCGTGTAGGGGCAACTCTCTAGGTTGTGTTTTGAATCCAGTTTTGGTGGAGTTCCCAGATGCCATGTGAGTTTCCGTGGAAGGCTAATCCTACCTTTGTTATGTAGACTAGACTAGCTCAGTCTTTTTCATTGACAAAGGTGGGGGCTATTAAGAGTGAGTCTGTTTCCTGCCTTAAAAACACGCTTCTCCATTTCTGATCCAGGGAAATATAATATTCTGCCTTTTCAATATTTCCCAGGATATTTCATTTTTCTAGGAGAGGGGTAGTAGGTACTAACTTCCTACAGTGACTTCCAGATTTCCCTCCTGTGGCACCAGCGTTCCCAAAGATCCGGATGGACGCAAAAGGAAGAGAATAAAATAAATAAATCCAAAATAGAAATATTTGCTGTGAATGGAGATGTGTTTGCCACAAGGATTCTTCCTTCCGCTATTCCAAAGAGGGAGTTGCGGAGTCTCCTAATCGAATGGAAAGACTCAAAAGACATGATGCAACCACAGGCGGGTATCTGGGCATAGAAGAAAGGGGGCATTGACTTCCAACTCATCTCAGCACAGTACAATATAAAAATACTCCATCCCCAACTTTTCACTTTTATATATTAATGCAGTGTTTCTCAACCTTGGCAACTTGAAGATGTCCGGACTTCAACTCCCAGAATTCCCCAGCAGTGGTTAGGACAGTGTTTCTCAACCTTGGCAACTTGAAGATGTCCGGACTTCAACTCCCAGAATTCCCCAGCAGTGGTTAGGACAGTGTTTCTCAACCTTGTCAACTTGAAGATGTCCGGACTTCAACTCCCAGAATTCCCCAGCAGTGGTTAGGACAGTGTTTCTCAACCTTGGCAACTTGAAGATGTCCGGACTTCAACTCCCAGAATTCCCCAGCAGTGGTTAGGACAGTGTTTCTCAACCTTGTCAACTTGAAGATGTCCGGACTTCAACTCCCAGAATTCCCCAGCCAGCATTCGCTGGCTGGGGAATTCTGGGAGTTGAAGTCCGGACATCTTCAAGTTGACAAGGTTGAGAAACACTGCATTAATATATAACTAGTCATTTCTATAAGGACAAATCTTTCTGATCAACAAAAGTTACATTTGTTTTTCGCCGCAAGCACAAAATCCAGAAGTGATATCCAAATATTTCCCTCTTTGGATAAAATCATCAGTTTAACCATTCCTGCTTTTATCTTTTTAGATTAACAGGGTTGGAAGGGACCTTGAAGGTCATCTAGCCCAACCCCCATGCCCAAGCAGGAGACCCTACACCATTTCTAACAGAGGGCAGCCCAGTCTCTTCTTGAAAGGCTGCAATGATGAAGCTCCCACAACTTCCGAAGGCAACTTCTGTTCCATGGGTTGATTGTTCCCATTGTCAGGAAATTTCTCCTTATTTCTAGGTTGAATCTCTCTTTGGTCAGTTTCCATCCATTATTCCTTGTCTGGCCTTCGGGTGCTTTGGAGAATAGCTTGACCCCCTTCCTCCTCTCTGGGGCAGCCCCTCAAATATTGGAAGATGCTCTCCTGTCTCCTCTGGTCCTTCTCTTCCCTAGACCAGCCAGGCCCAGTTCCTGCAAACGTTCTTCATATGTTTTATCCTCCAGTCCCCTAATCCTCTTTCTTGCTCTTCTCTGCCCTCTTTCTAGAGTCTGGAATTTTCCTTGCTATGGAAATAGTATGTATTTCTATTTGCACCCACTAACTTTTGTGAACTGTCACCATTTTTATTAACAAGATTCATCGTGTTCTTTCAAAGTCTTCGTCAAACTAATTCATTAACGGAGGGCTGGCAAGCTGGCGTGGTCCTTCTCCAAAGCTTTTAAAAGGTCCATCATCAGTTGGGTGAGGATATCTGGATCCTCAGAGAAGTTGGCAACATGACCAGGGCACTTTTGTTTCCTCTCAAAGTCATTAAGGGAAGGGCGGAAGAAGACCTCCTTGAGTGGACCACACCACAACTTTAATGGCTTCCCTCCTGCCCGTTAATGGCCTCTAATGGAGTAACAGGTCCTCCGCGATCTTTATCGGCTGTGTAATTAAGGCAGGGTTGCATATAATGACGTGGGAATTCTCCAACGTGGATCAGGAATGGTCGTTGAACCTGGCAGAAGATGGTGAGCTTCAAGTTTCAAGGTGAAATCTTGGACCAGTTAGTTAGAGCAGAAGGATCCAAACTTCGAGACTTGTGGACTTCAACTCCCAGAATTCCCCAGTCAGCTCTGCTGACTGGGGAATTCTGGGAGTTGAACTCCACAAGTCCACACGTTGTCAAAATTGGGCACTCCTATTTCTAGAACATTTCTAGATCTACCAGTTCTGGAATGACATCTGCCCACCTCCAATAGAAATACCAGAATAACCCAGTTGGGACCCTGTAGGTCATCTAGTCCAACCACCTACTCAAACATCATTTCTGACAGATCGCAGTCCAGTCTTTCCTTGAAAGCTTCCAGGGGTGAAGCTCCCACTTATATAAAATCTAAGTTATATAAACTTATATCAACCTATAGCAAATAAGGACCGCAGGCCAAAGATTCCTTCCTGCGGCATCCAATTCTTAAATCTACCCGTTCTCAAAATTGCAGGTTCAAATGCCCACTACGATGCTTGCCTTAGATTTTGTTGTTCATTTCCCCAAAACCTTTTAAAAAAGACAAAACTTCAACACAACTGCCTGGCATTTGTGGTCCAATTCCTTTGACGTAGCAACAAAGTAAGGGGGGCATCCTTTTATCTCTTCTTGCTATTCTACCGCAACCTGGAGTCCTCCGGGATTGGGAGGCCTATAAATCGATTTAATAAAATAATAAAATAATAAATAAATCTTCTTGGCAATGGTCTTTGTGCAATAAATGCAGTAAATCAAGCTCATTGCTGCTTGTGCTCAAATGTTCAGCCAGACAGAGGTCATGGAAATTTGCTCTTGTGGGGGGCACCCAATCCCCCAAAGCCACCCCTGGGGTTTCATGCCGGAAAAGGCTCCCTTTTAAATATACTGATCAATTTTCAGACTGCTTGTCCTCAGAAGTTGTTGCTTCATCACCGGAGGTTTTTAAGAAGAAACTGGACAGTTGTCTGAAATGGCAGGGGGTCTCACGCTTGAGCAGGGGTCTCATTTAGGCAAAAAAAACCAAAAATGCACATATAAACTGGGTGAAACCAGTTTCTTAATAGCAGGAACTGTGAGTGGGATCTTGGAGTCTTAGTGGACAACCAGCTAAATAGGAGCCAGCCGTGTGCAGCGGCAGCCAAAATAGCCGATGCAATCCTAAATTGCGTAAACAGAGGGATACAATCAAGATCAAGGGAGGTATTAATCCCACTCTATAAAGCCTTAGGAAGGCCACATCTGGAGTCCTGCATCCAGTTTTGGTCACCACACCATAAAGAAGATGTGGAGACTCTGGAAAGAGGGCAGAGAAGAGCAGCCAGGATGAGGAGGGGACTGGAGGCTGAAACATACGATGAACGGTTGCAGGAGATGGGCCTGGCTAGTCTAGGGAAGAGAAGGACCAGGGGAGACAGGAGAGCATCTTCCAATATTTGAGGGGCTGCCACAGAGAGGAGAAAGGGGGTCAAGCTATTTCCCAAATCACCAGACAAGGAATCATGGATGGAAACTGACCAAGGAGAGATTCAACCTGGAAAGAAGGAGGAAACCCCGACCCCCTCCCCTTCCTCCCCCTCCTCTCCACAAACCCCACTCCATTCTGGCACTGTTCCCTGGTGAGGTAAGGAAACATCTTCAAAAGAAGAGCCAAGCTCAGGGAGCCTCCAGGACCCCCATCTGGAGAGGGGCAGGTGCTGGGGTCCAGCCAAGGTGACCTCAGATGTTTCCGCTTTCCTCTGTCTCCCATTCTCAAACCCACACACACACCGCAACCTGGAAGAAGACGTCCTCGCTGTTGTTAGGAAGAAGGAGCCTCCCGGAGGGGCTGGGAGAGTTGCTGACTTGGGCACTTCCCTCTCTTAATGCCTCTCTTTTCACAGCTGTCTTTGACAATGGCAGCCTTTCAGCAGGATAAATCCACACCACCTCTGTACAAAGCTCTCTTGCCAAGAAGGGCTGGAGTAATTTCAGGAGGAGGAAGAGGAAGAGGATGATCTATCCATCCACCCATCCATCCATCCATCCATCCATCTATCATCTATCTCTATCTATCTATCTATCTATCTATCTATCTATCTATCTATCTCTCAATCCATATCTATCTATCTATCTATCCATCCATCATCTATCTATCTATCTATCTATCTATCTATCTATCAATCTATCTATCTCTATCTATCTATCTATCTATCTATCTATCTATCTCTATCTATCTATCTATCTATCTATCTATCTATCTATCTATCTATCTCTCAATCCATATCTATCTATCTATCTATCCATCCATCATCTATCTATCTATCTATCTATCTATCTATCTATCTATCTATCTATCTATCTATCTATCTATCTATCTATCTATCTATCAATCTATCTATCTCTATCTATCTATCTATCTATCTATCTATCTATCTATCTATCTCAATCCATCTCTATCTCTCTATTTCCATCCATCTCTCTCTCCTATCTATCTATCTATCTATCTATCTATCTATCTATCTATCTATCTCAATCCATCTCTATCTCAATCCATCTCTATCTCTCTATTTCCATCCATCTCTCTCTCCTATCTATCTATCTATCTATCTATCTCAATCCATCTCTATCTCTCTATTTCCATCCATCTCTCTCTCCTATCTATCTATCTATCTATCTATCTATCTATCTATCTATCATCCATCTATCATCCATCCATCCATCCACCATCCATCAATCAATCTATCCATCCTCCATCCATCCATCCATCTCTCATCTATCTATCTTAATCCTCTCTATCTATCTATATCTATCTATCTATCTATCTCCATCCATATCTATCCATCCATCCATCCATCCATCCATCCATCCATCCATCCATCCATCTATCTGCATTTTTCCATCATTTCTAAACTGCCCATCTTCTCCACCGAGGCACTCCTGGTGGTGTACAATAAAATATTAAAATATAAAAGTAACACGTAAACATTAAAAATTCAAAAGAGGGCAGCTCCCTCCTCCTCTTCCTCCCCCTCCTCTCATTTCCCCAGGGGAGTGATGGGTGCTTAAATCAGACCCCTTCCTCCCCCCCAGCCCTCCTGGCTATCAATCCCCTTTCTCTGCCTGCCTCTGTAGAACAGGGCAAAACTTCTCCCTGGTCAGTTGAAATCTTGGAAGAACCAGAGGAGATGCCACACCAGTGTGTGGTTGTGCGTGCATGTGTGTGTGTGTGTCTGTCTCCCTGTGTGTGAGAGAGACAGGTGGGGGCGTGCATGCACAAAGAACAACATGAGCCATTTGCTAACAAATTGATGGAGCCATTCCTTTTAAAAGCCCCTTTTAGACACTTTCCTCCCGAGTTCCTCCTCCGTGGACGCCCCCCTCCATGGCTGCTAACTGGCTCTGATTATTTCATAAGGCACTTTGGGGGGGGGCAGGTTTTTGGGAAATGCTTAGCTTGAGTGGGGCACAAAGTATTAACACGGGCCTGTGATTTGTCTTAAGATTAGAGCCGAGGTGGCGCAGTGGTTAAATGCAGCACTGCAGGCTACTTCAGCTGACTGCAGTTCTGCAGTTCAGTTGTTCAAATCTCACCGGCTCAAGGTTGACTCAGCCTTCCATCCTTCCGAGGTGGGTAAAATGAGGACCCGGATTGTTGTTGGGGGCGATATGCTGACTCTGTAAACCGCTTAGAGAGGCCTGAAAGCCCCATGAAGCGGTATATAAGTCTAACTGCTATTGCTATTGCTATTGCTAATTCTTTATTATTATTGAGACTCTGGAAAAAGTGCAGAGAAGAGCAACCAGGATGATTGGGGGACTGGAGGCTGAAACATACGATGAATGGTTGCAGGAACTGGGCATGGCTAGTCTAGTGAAGAGAAGGACCAGGGGAGACAGGAGAGCATCTTCCAATATTTGAGGGGCTGCCCCAGAGAGGAGGAAGGGGCTCAAGCTATGCTCCAAAGCACCAGACAAGGAAGGATGGATGGAAACTGAACAAGGAGAGATTCAACCTGGAAATAAGGAGGAATTTCCTGACAGTGAAAACAATCAACCCATGGAACCGAAGTTCCCTTCGGAAGTTGTGGGAGCTTCATCCCTGGAGGCTTTCAAGAAGAGACTGGACTGCCATCTGTCAGAAATGGTGTAGGGCCTCCTGCTTGGGCGGGTGGGTTGGGCTAGATGACCTTCAAGGTCCCTTCCAACTCATCTATTCTGTTCCAGCCGAGAAGCCACCTTCAGGAGACACTGGCATTCGCTGGCGGGGGAATTCTGGGAGTTGAAGTCCAGACATCTTCAAGTTGACAAGGTTGAGAAACACTGCTCTAGCCTATACTATTTCAGACAAGCGGCTCTTCAGTCCCTTCTTAGAAACCTCCAGTGATGAAGCACCCACAACTTGTGGCGGAATTAACCTGTGGAACTGCTTGCCTCCAGAAGTTGTGTTTCATCACTGGAAGATTTTTTTTCCAGTCTGGACGCTTGATCAGGGGTTAGACTAGAAGACCTCCAAGGTCCCATCCGGTTCTACTCTGATGGGTTGATTGAAATGCTCCAGGAGACTCACCTCCTCCTCCTCTTTAACCCCCTCATCGTTGGCTCATTCGTGGCCAAGGTGAGTGTGTGGGGGAGGGGGATGAATTGCCCCGGCCGTGCCCTTTCACCCCCCCCCCCACTCCCTCCCTTTTAGGAGAAGCCCCCCCCTCTTTCACGCCTTAATTGAAAGCAAGCGACGCTGTGCAGGAAACCCGGGGAAGAGACACCGAGTCCGACCTGGTAATGCTTTGATGCTTGAAGCTGGCTGGGTTACCTGCCAGCATCTGGAGGCCGAGAGATAATTAAAGTGACAGCCGATCTGGCAGGAAGTGGGAGGGGGGAGGGGGGACCACAGTGCAGATGAGGCAGAGCAAAGGAATGCAGGAAGGCAGGAGACAGAGAGAGAGAGGGAGAGAGAGAGAGAGAGAGGCATCACTCGGGGAAGGCCAGCTGGGTGAGCCCCTTGCTCAAGGGGTCCCCTCCGGGGCTCACCTTGGCGGCTGGAGCATCTCCTTACCTTGTGAACCGGAGCGGGAGACACGACTGAGAAGGAGGGGAGGAGGCCCCAACTCTGGCTGGGCTGGGAAATTTCATATTGCTTATCAAAGATCTTGTTAAATTTAATTAGGAAGAATTGGGCTCAGCTGGACTCTTGCTGAAGCAGCCGGTGGAGAAAACTGTCTTTTGTCTTTATTATTCTCTTCTTCTTCTTCTTCTTCTTCTTCTTCTTCTTCTTCTTCTTCTTCTTCTTCTTCTTCTTCGTCTTCGTCTTCGTCTTCGTCTTCGTCTTCTTCTTTTTCTTCATCTTCTTCTTCTTCTTCTTCGTCTTCTTCTTCTTTTTCTTCTTCTCCTCCTCTTCTCCTTTCTTCTCCTCCTTTCTCTTCTTCTTTCTCCTCCTCCTCCCCTCCTTCTCCTCTTCTCTTTCCTCCTCTTCTTCTCCTTCCTCCTCTCCTTCTCCCCTTCTCCTCCTCCTTTTTCTCCTCCTTCCCCTCCTCCTCTTCCTCCTCCTCCTCCTCCTCCTCCTTTCTTCTAAAACACGCAACATAGAATAATAGAGCTGGAAGGGATCTTGGAGGTCTTCTAGTCCAACTCCTCCCCCCCAAAAAAAAGTGTTTAATTTTTAATCTCATACATGTATGCATTGATGTTTGTAGCTGCCATCTTGCCTTTTTTGACTTCTCTCCCCTGTGGCTGAGGCAATTACTTCCTAGAGAGTGCCCGGTTCCTTCCACCGATGGTAACTTTCTTGAATGCAAGTGCCAGTTCCAATTAGCTCAATTAATTTGACTTCTCCGTTTCAAATCAAGCTAATGAGAGCTGGAGCCGGTCTCTGATTAAAATTTGAAGGCGGAAAATTAAATGCTGAGCGGTTATTGACTAGCTGCGTTTTCCTTTCCTATCAAGAAGCTTGGGGGAAGTCAGGGATTCTTGGTGAGTTTGGGCAAGCCTTAAAGTTCAGAATAACAGTTGGAAGGGACCCCGGAGGTCTTCTAGTCCAACCCGCCACTCAGGCAGGAAATCCTACCTACATCATTGCAGAAAATGGCAGTCCAATCTCTTCTTGAAAAACTCCAGTGATGAAGCACCCCGAATGTCTGGAGGGAAACTGTTCCACTGGTTAATTGTCCGCACTGTTAGGACAATTAACTTCTTATTTCTAGGTTGGATCTCTCCTTGATTGGGGCACTGGATCCAGTGGATTTCCTCAGATTTCTACATCAAGGGAAAATCTGGATCCAATTCGATTTGTGTCTAAAATATGCTTTCTTGGAGCAATGGAGGGGTTAGACTTGTGAATTCTCTTGCAGCAAATAATACAGAATAACAGAGTTGGAAGGGACCTTGTTGGTCTTCTAGGAAAAATTAAAAGTATACGGTTAGGCGAGATCTGGCTCAAAAACAGCAACTGAAAGAGGGATCTTGGAGTCCTAGTGGACAACCATTTAAATAGGAGCCAGCCGTGGGCAGCAGCTGCCAAAAAAGCCAACACAGTTCTAGGCTGCATCAACAGAGGGAGAGAATCAAGATCATGTGAAGTGTTAATACCACTTTATAAGGCCTTGGTAAAGCCACACTTGGAATACGGCATTCAGTTTTGGTTGCCACGATGTAGAAAAGATGTGGAGACTCTAGAAAGAGTGCAGAGAAGAGCAAGAAAGAGGATTAGGGGACTGGAGACTAAAACATATGAAGAACGGTTGCAGGAACTGAGTATGTTTAGTTTAAGAGAAAGAAGGACCAGGGGAGACAGGATAGCATCTTCCAATATCTCAGGGGTTGCCACAAAGAAGAGGGAGTCAAGCTATTCTCCAAGGCACCTGAGGACAGGACATGAAACAGTGAATGGAAACTAATTAAAGAGAGAAGCAACATCCTAACAGTGAGGACAATCAACCAGTGGAACAGCTTGCCACCAGAAATCGTGGGCGCTCCATCACTGGAGGTTTTTAAGAAGAAACTAGGCAGCCACTTAATTGAAATGGTATAGGTTCTCCTGCTTGAGCAAGGGGGGCTGGACTAGAAGACCTCCAAGGTCCCTTCCAACTCTGTTCTTCCTTCCTTCCTTCCTTCCTTCCTTCCTTCCTTCCTTCCTTCCTTCCTTCCTTCCTTCCTTCCTTCCTTCCTTCCTTGCCCCTGGAGGTTTTTAAGGAGACTGGACAGCCACCTATCTGAAATGGTATAGCAAGGTCCCCTTTCAGCTCTACTCTAATTCTAATTCTTCTGGTTCCAGATTGCAAGGTCTTGCCACAGCTGGACATTGTCTGAAGGAGAGGGAGGGGCTTGAGATGGCACTGCTGAAGTTGATGGGCACAGATTTTGTCCCTGCTGTGTGTGTGGGGGGGGGGGAAGTTGAGGCAAAGAGCAGCGTGCACCCCGTTCTGCATCCGTGTCCCAGCGGTTGGGAAGGCTGTGCTGTGAGCCTGCTCTGAGCTACTGAGATCTTGGAAAGTAATTCCAGACCCATCCATCATCCCTCAGGATCTCTCTCGGGATTTTAAACGCCTCAAAGGTCTCAGGGCATGAGGACAGGACGGGAGGAAATGCTCCAAGGGGCACATGCAGGAGGTGGGTTAAAATCTCCAAGATGGCCAGGAGGGTTGCAGAATTGGGCCACTTTTAGCTGAAGATGCCTTATCGGTCATCCCAGCATCATCCGCTCATCCCCATTGTCTTTCCTTTTTTTTCCTGTTTGTTCCCCCCCCCCCCTGACTTGGTTTGTGAGCGCCCTGAGTCCCTCTGGGAATAGGGCGGCATAGAAATACAATAAAATCAAAATCAAAATCATTTGCAATGCATTTTTTTTTTTACTTTTGCAACACCTTATTTTTATTTTTTTGCAATGCATTCTTTTTTATTTTTGCATTGCATTTTTTATCGCATTATGTTACTGTATTTTTGCAATGCATTATTATTATTATTATTTTTGCAACGCATCGCAGGTACATGCATCAACTTACACCAGTTCATCGTGACTGTTCCAAGTTCCAAGCCGCTGAAAACGTGCTTTCATATCCTACGCTTGCTTTTTTTCCATGCTCAATGCTTCCAGTTTTCTAACCTGCAGGACCCCCACCAAAGCAGGGGATGTTTCCCACTTGTGGAAATACGCGCAGCGCCCGCTTGCCAGTGGCTCATAACGGCTCAAGCCAATTCTTGCCTTGGAAGCACTCGGGCAGCGAAAGCGCCATTTCCCAAGGAGCCCTTTGGAGTCCGTTTTCTCTAAGTTGCATTAAGGTTTTGGCTGTGAGTCTAGACGCCCACTAAACCAGACGTCACTTCCCAGGAAATGGGAAAGGATTTTTAAAAAATTTTTTTAATCAATTACATATATACATTCACAATTATATGATCTCATAACTGTTATTAATAATATGTATTTATAACAATTTTTCCCTACAGTTGACAATATACTTGAAGGTTGCTTTCTTAACATCCCATAGATCCATCTTATCTTACAATGGTCCTACTTCTTCTTCCCTCCCTCCCTCCCTCCCTCTCTCTTTCCTTCCCTCGTTTCTTCTCTCCTGCTCTCCTTCCTTCCCTCGTTCCTTCCCTCCCTCCTTCCCCCTTCCCTCCTTCTCTCCTTCCCTCCTTCCTTCCCTCCTTCCTTCCTTCCCTCCTTTCTTCTCTCCTCTCCTTCCTTTCCCCCTTCCTTTCCTCCTTCCTTCTCTCCTACATTCCCTCCTTCCTTCCCTCGTTTCTTCTCTCCTACTCTCCTTCCTTCCCTCCCTCCTTCCCCCTTCCCTCCCTCCTTTCTTCTCTCCTTCTCTCCTTCCCTCCTTCCTTCCTTCCCTCCTTTCTTCTCTCCTTCTCTCCTTCCTTTCCTCCTTCCTTCCCCCTTCCTTCTCTCCTACATTCCCTCCTTCCTTCCCTCGTTTCTTCTCTCCTACTCTCCTTCCTTCCCTCCCTCCTTCCCCCTTCCCTCCCTCCTTTCTTCTCTCCTTCCCTCCTTCCTTCCCTCCTTTCTTCTCTCCTTCTCTCCTTCCTTTCCTCCTTCCTTCCCCCTTCCTTCTCTCCTACATTCCCTCCTTCCTTCCCTCGTTTCTTCTCTCCTACTCTCCTTCCTTCCCTCCCTCCTTCCCCCTTCCCTCCCTCCTTTCTTCTCTCCTTCCCTCCTTCCTTCCCTCCTTCCTTCCTTCCTTCCCTCCTTTCTTCTCCTTCTCTCCTTCCTTTCCTCCTTCCTTCCCCCCTTCCTTCTCTCCTACATTCCCTCCTTCCTTCCCTCGTTTCTTCTCTCCTACTCTCCTTCCCTCCCTCCTTCCCCCTTCCCTCCCTCCTTTCTTCTCTCCTTCTCTCCTTCCCTCCTTCCTTCCCTCCTTTCTTTTCTCCTTCTCTCCTTCCTTTCCCCCTTCCTGGGAAAGGATTTCAAGTTTAGTAGTAACCAGGCCGAAGAGGGAGTTGCTCCGGCCTTTCAGTTGCTCCCCGGTTTGACGGCCTCGGGGTCTCTTGGGAAAATGCTCAACGCACATTCAGGTGTCTCTGCCAAGCATGATCCAAAAAGTCAAAATGGAAGCTCTTTGGTCTAGTGGTGAAGGCACCAGGTTAGAAACCAGGAGGCAGGGAGTTCTAGTCCTGCCTTAGGCATGAAAGCTGGCTGGGTGACTCTGGGCCAATCACTAGGAGATGGGGAGTTCTAGTCCCATTTTAGGCATGAAAGCCAGCTGGGTGACTTTGGGCCAATCACCAGGAGGCAGTGAGTTCTAGTCCTATCTTAGGCATTAAAGGCGACTGGGTGACTTTGGGCCAATCACTAGGAGGCGGGGAGTTCTAGTCCTATCTTAGGCATGAAATTTACTTAGCAACTGGGGCAAAAAAAAAAGAAGTCATAAAATGGGGCAAAACTCACTTAACAACCACCTCACCTGGCAACAGAAATGTTGGGCTCAATTGCAGACGATAATCAAGGACCTTATACCTGTATAGCAGTGTTTCTCAACCTTGGCAACTTGAAGATGTCCGGACTTCAACTCCCAGAATTCCCCAGCCAGCGAAGCATTCGCTGGCTGGGGAATTCTGGGAGTTGAAGTCCAGACATCTTCAAGTTGCCAAGGTTGAGAAACACTGCTGTATAGAAACATCCTTTAAAATTATTTCCTATTTAAACGGTACTCCAGTCTCTGTGCCCAATTCTCTTCTTTTTCAAGAATAAAGAAATAAACACACTGGGTTCTAAGCCTTTTCTTCTGATGGACAGACTCGATCAGAAAAACTGTAAGGCCAATAATTCGTGTTAACACTCTCCTTATACAGGTAGTCCTCGATTTACGACCACAACCCAGTATTTATGTTGCTCAATGAGACATTTCTTAAGTGAGTTTTGCCGACTTTTCTTGCCACCGTTGTTAGGTGAATTACTGCAATTGTCAAGTCAGTAGCACGGTCGTTAAGTGAATCTGGCTTCCTCACTGACTTCGCTTCTCAGAAGGTCGCAAAAGGGGATCACGTAAGGCCGGGACGCTGCAGCCGTCATAGATACGAGTCCATTGCCAAGCGTCTGGATTTGGATCATGGGAATAACGCAGCCGTCAGTGTGGAAAACGGTCAAGAGTTACCTTTTTCAGCAGCGTTGCAATCTCGGTCACTAAATGAACCGTAATAAGTTGAGGACTACCTGTCCTGGAGAAGAAGGAAGGGTCTGAACCTGTTTTATTTTGCTTCCACCCCCCACCCCACCCTTTTAAGTGTCTGATTTGAGTGCATCAAGAGCGTTAAGGACAGAGACGCAACCTGAATAATGGATAACTTGACTCAAACCGAAGCAGCCTGGATTTTATCCACTCTGACACTTCTAAAAAGTGGACTTCTTAAAAGTGGACTTTTAAACAAACGAGAGAGCGCGCTCCCGGGGGAATTCTGGGAATTGAACTCGCCGCATCTTCAAAGTGGCCACGTGGGAGAAAAACACCGCAGTCATCAAAAACAAAATTAAAAAGTTTTTAAAGCCCCCCCCCTTTTTAAAAGAAGCCATCAAGCTTTGAGAGAGAGAGAGAGAGAGAGAGAGGGAGAAAGAGAAAGGAAGGAAGGAAGGAAGGAAGGAAGGAAGGAAGGAAGGAAGGAAGGAAGGAAGGAAGGAAGGAAGGAACCAGAAGGGACCGGAAGGGAGTCGGAAGGCTCGGGACAAATGGGGGACAGAGAAGGGGCAGAGGGCGAGGGGGTCTTGCATCAAAAGCAGCCGCCTTTTAAACTGGGTTTGGCCTGTTCCAGGGAGCCGGGAATGGCCTGGCATAGAAGAAGGAGAGGACATTGGGAACAGCCCAAAATGCCCAGGAGGATGGAGAGAAGGATTGGGAATGGATCACATTTCTTTCTGTTGAAAGAATTTGATAAGACAAGTCTCTTGTATAGAAACAGAGAAGAATCCCTCCTCCTTCTCCTCCTCTTCTTCTCCTCCTTCTCCTCTTCTTCTACTTCTTCTTCTTCCTCCCTCCTTTTCTTTCTCCTCCTCCCCCTCCTCTTCTCCTCCTCCTCCTCTTCCTCTTCTTCTTCTGAAGGGCGTCGTCATTTTAATACAGCTGAAGGATCAATAGCTATTTGAGAGAAATGCGGCTTGTCGCCCGTCCCGCTCGGATGGGGAGAAGCTGTGGAAATGCAACATGAAACTGCACTTACAGGATTACAGCCAAGGGCAGCTGGAAGGGGTCAAAGGGGGGGGGGGACCCAGCCCCCTTTCTGGAAGGTTGCATCTCTAGTTGCTGGATGTCTGCAGGAAGCGGAAGAGTCGGCGTGGAGCTGCGCTCCGTTAGCTGCAGGCTCGCTTTTAGTCGAGCATCTCTGTGTGGAGAAGCCGTCTGTCTGAGCAATGCGCTGGCGCACGCTTTGCCAAACAACCGCACTGTAATTTGGGGACACATATGGGGAAAGGATCCTGAGTTGGTAATTTGGAGCTGCTGGGGGAAGCAAGCGAGAGCCACTGTGGCGTAGTTGTTACCAGAGGTGGGTTCCTACCAGTTCGCACCTATTCGGTAGAACCAGTTCGTCAAATCTACCGAACCGGTTAGAAGAGGTTCCACCAGTGGACCCGGAAAGCAGGCAAACACCTACAGAAGAGGTTCCGAAAGTTTTTGAAACCCACCACTGGTTGTTAGGCACCAGGCTAGGAAGCAGGAGATTGGGAGTTTTAGTTCCTGCTTAGGCATGAAAGCCTGCTGGGTGACTTTGGGGCAATTACCAAAATACGGGGAGTTCTAGTTCCATCTTAATTACGAAAGCAACTGACTGACTTTGGAGACTGTGAGTTCTAGTCTCACCTTAGAAAGGAAAGCCAGCTGTGTGACTTTGGGCCAGTCAGCAGGAGAAAAGGAATTCTAGTCTCATCTTAGACATGAAAGCAGCTGGGTGACTTTGGGCCAATCACCAGGAGATGGTGAGTTCTAGTTCTGCTTAGGCATTAAATGCAGCTGGGTGACTTTGAGCCAGTCTTTCTCTGCCCAACCTACTCACACGAAGCCGAAAACACCAGCCGGAAGACGGCGAGTGGGACGTCGCCGAAACATTGCCAAGACAATCTAAATCTTACACGGGAAAAGACCCGAATGCAACAAGACCAGCATATAAGCCAAGTATCACTCACTCATCACGAAATCTTCAGAACTGCAGAGCCTAGAAACTTGAAATTTGGCAAATATATATTCCTCTTGGCTTCTAGGTGCTCGCTAAGAAAGGATTTGTCGAAATAACCATCAGATCAGTAGTATTTCTTATACAGTAATTAACATGCTCTGATGCTAAGGAGTTAGACATTCTACTCCTCCTCCCCACCTGAAAAGAACTCTGTTCCAACTGCCACTTGCCTCACATTCCGTTACCTCAGTTCAAACTGGCTGACGTTCCACTCCTTCCCTCAGGAGCGGTCTGGGGCGCCTAAACGTCGGTACCTCACCAAAATGTCTACGCCTTCCATCTATGGAACTGTTTCCGGACTCAAGCCGGCGGGAGCTATATTCCCTTATATGTTTCAATCACGGACCACCACTGAGCCAACAGATTGTGAATCAAATTTCCCCTTCACAGCCCGATCACATAGTTTCGTCGCGAAGCGCGGGTATCCAGCTAGTACATTTATAAAAACAAATTGAAGTTTGAATAGAACCATCCTGAAATGCCTCAGACGGTTCAGTGGGAAAAATCCGAACAACCCTGAAAACGTTTGAGAGAGACTTTCTCGGTCTATCCATTGATAGACCGGTTCAGTGCCGGTTCAGTGAGCACAAACATTTTGCATTTGCAAATCGAAAGGTCTGTGCATGCACAAAACCTTAAAAAAATGGGGCAAAAGTTTTTTTGCAATGAAAATTGTTCTGCGCATTGCGCAGAAAGGAAAAACAAGATGGCGCCACTGTAGGAGAACCGGTTTGGGGGCGCGGCAGACCGCCAAGTTACTACCTGCTCAGCCAAACTGGTCCAAACTGGTAGGAACGCACCCTCTGAGCCAGAGACAAGAAAGAATTGGCTGGAAAAGTAATAAGAATGTTATTCAATTGACAGCAAAATGAAGCTGTCTGAAGCCAAATGAATAGGAATGCTTCCCGGAGAATTTTCCCAGACAGAAATAGAAATTCCTCTGGGACACCGAAGCATCAATGCTTTCCGAAGCCGAGCAGTTGATGTATTGTTCAGCTGATGACAACGCCAAAACTCGTGGGTGTGATTGTGGCATCCCCCGGCAGTTGCTGTATCCCATACAGGTAGTCCCTTCGACTTAGGACTACAATTGAGCCCAGCGTGTCTGTTGCTGAGCGAGAGATTCGTTCATTTTTTGCCCCATTTTGCAACCTTTCTGTTGTGGCCCACCAGTGGAGCTGGCAGCAGATTCGGACAGTGAGGAGAGTTGGGGAGGAAGATGGGCCAGTCCTGGAGTCTGGGGAAGGCTTGGATGAGGGCTCTGTGTCGGAGGCAGAGAGGGGGCCAGGGCCGCCCGACAGTTATCAGCTGCCTTCGGAGTCAGATATCAGTGAGGCAGAAGAACAGCTGGAGCCTGTTCCCAGTGTGTGCGCATGCGCAGAGCTGGCCAGGAGAAGGGAATGTCAGCGTTCCAAGTATCATGTAGAATTAAATCAGAGTCCAAGGCAAAACGAACCTTAAAGTTCCAATTTAATAAAGCAGACATCTTAGCACATCTGTGTAGATACCAATTATGGAAATCACATCAGAATTCCATCCAGTTAAAAGTTCATGATCTTGTCCCCACACCCACAATCCATCACATGGTCCAATCGTCTTCTTCCACGCTGGCATCTCCACCCAGCTGCTTCCGGTCAGGTGTAAAAGTGCGGAGACAAAAGATGACTTTGGCTTCTAGTAAAGAATGACAACAATACATTTCACAATCCTACTCCTGTCTATTCCCCCCTCCCATCAACTATACTAACGAAACAGCATAATGAAATAAGAAAAAGTGTGGCAGGCCAAAATTCTAAAAGGAATATAATTGCAGGCCTGACAGGGAACAGCTAAGGAACAAGGGCCGACTCAGGAGTAAAGGCACAGGTGGACGGTGAAAGGCCTCTCCCAGTGGTAGATTCCTACCAGTTCAGACCAGTTCGGCAGCGACCTAGGTCTGCCACACCCCCGAACTGATTCCCTGGCCTCTTCTGTCGTCGCCGGCATGTTTCTGCGCATGTGCAGAACAGTTTTCAGTCAACTGCACATTGGTTGGCTGGAGAATTCTGGGAGTTGAAGTCCACAAGTCTTAAAGTTGCCAAGTTTGGGAACCACTGGTCTAGACTAATTCTGCAACCGTTCTTTATATCTTTTTGCCTCCTTAATCAGCTTAGTTGCTCTTCTCTGCAATTTCCCCAAAATCTCAACCTCCTTTTTGTAACGTTGTGACCAAAACTGGTCTCCAGGATTCCAGGTCTGGCATTACTAAGGCTTTATAAAGCGCTACTAATACTTCGCCTGGTTTTGATTCTATGCCTCTGATCTTGTTGCCTCAAAGCAGCCTTTGGAAACGGTTCCTTTCAAAGCTTTGGAACTATCGGCCCCATCATTCCCAGCCGAGTGAGCTGCAGGGGGATGCCGGCTGCAGCTTTGGGAGCCGTATCGGATCCAAGCTTCCCGAGGGCACCAGGTTGGGGAAGCTCAGCTTCTTTCCCCCTCTTTTTTTAAAATAAATCTCTTTCTCGTTTCTGCCTTGGGAGTTTTTTTAAAAAATTAATTTCATATATACACTCACAATTATATGATCTCATAACTGTTATTAATAATATGTATTTATAACAATTTTCCCCCCTACAGTTGACAATATACTTGAAAATTGCTTTCTTACCATCCCATAACTCCATCTTATCTTACAACATTCCTACTTCTTCTTCCTTCCTTCCCTCCTTCCTTCTCTCCTACTCTCCTTCCTTCCCTCCTTCCTTCCCTCCCTCCTTCCCCCTTCCCCCCTTTCTTCTCTCCTTCTCTCCTTCCCTCCTCCTTCCCTGCTTCCCTCCTTCCTTCCCTCCTTTCTTCTCTCCTCCTCTCCTTCCTTTCCCCCTTCCTTTCCTCCTTCCTTCCCCCTTCCTTCTCTCCTTCCTTCCCTCCTTTCCTCTCCTTCTCTCCTTCCTTCCCTCCTTCCTTCCCTCCTTTCTTCTCTCCTTCTCTCCTTGCTTCCCTCCCTCCCTCCTTCCTTCCCTCCTTCCTTCCCCCCTTTCTTCTCTTTCTTCCCTCCTTCCTTCCTTCCTCCTCTCCTTTCTGCCTTGGGAGTTTTAAAAGCTTTCCAATTAAGCTCCCAAATTTTGCACTTCCAAGGCTGTCAGCCCTGCAAATGAGGCAGCTTGTGAATTTCACCATGATCACAGAATTTGGGTGTTTGCCAGGGAGAGGTGCCAGTTGTTCAAAAGCTGTAAGCAGAAACTTGGGCTGGGCCTTTGCTTTCCTCTCTCGGGTGCCAAGCGAGGTTGTGCAACCCCCAAACCCTCATGCCCATCCCCTCCGCCTCTGATCTTGGGTGAACTCAGTCAGTCTGGTTGGAGAGGACCCCACCGGGCAATGAAGGAGAATATTCGCAGCTCAGGGTTGAACTATGAATTCCTTGGTGCTTGGCTGGTTCCATGCAGACGTTTCATGACCCAACTAGGTAACATCATCAGTGCTAGAAGGGTGGGGAGTTGAGGAGAGGACGAGGAGAAGGAGGGCTATGGGATGCTTGGTGCTCTCTGAGCTTGGTGGTTTTCTTTCAGACGTTTCGTTATCCAAGTAGGTAGTGCCATCAATGCTAGAAGGGAGTTGGGTTTGCAGTGAGGAGGAGGAGGACTGTGAGGCCCTTGGTGATCTCTGAGCTTCGTGGTTTTCTTGCAGACGTTTCATGACCCAACTAGGTAACCTCATCAGTGTTAGAAAGGAGAGGTCTTTGCTCTCTGTTTATATTAGTCGTTTGTTCTATCATTGTTGGTGGGAAAATTCTTAATGATTCCTTGATTAGGCTGTTAGGCTCTTTAATTGTTTGTCTGAGCTGGTACTTCACTACTTGATTGCAATATTGGTGACGGCTTGATGGTCTGGGGTTAAACTTCTCCCTTCTAGCACTGATGGTGTTACCTAGTTGGATAACAAAACACATCCTCCTGCTCTTGCTCCTCCTCCACTTCCTCCGCCTCCTGTTTGCAAACACTTCTCCCTTCCACCACTGATGAGGTTACCTAGCTGGGTAATGAAATGTCTGCAGGGAATCACCAAGCTCAGAGAACATGGAAACAAGGAGGATATGCGCAGATGGCTAGAGGGGAGAGGCAGACGATGTAAACTAGATTAAAACTATTTCCCCTTTCCCCTCCATTTCTTTGGCTTGCGATGTCTGATCCTTTTTCCGTGAACAAGAGCAGAGAGGTGGGTCTGTAGACAGACCTTCCCCATATTAAGAGAGGCCAATTTATATCTTCTTACCCAACCTGTCCTTGCGGGAAATTCGAGCCCATTAGTAGAAGCAAAAATACCGATTAAAAAGAGATTACGCATCCAGAAGTAGACTGCTAAACATTGAGTAAAGAAGAGATACGTGGGGTTTTTTTCCAAGGGAAGCAGCCATCCCACGGGGGGGGAGAACGGGGGACGGACTCTGCGTGGAAGGAAGCTGGGTGAGTTTTTTCCCTGGGACTCTCGTGCCAGGATTGCCAGCTCACCGAGAGGAAGGGGCAAAACAGAGAGCAGGGTGAAATTCTGGTTTCTTGACGCCGGGCGCAGATCACACAGCTATGCGGGCGGGCGCAGAACTTTTGCTGAGTTAGCAGAGTGCTTGGAAGAGATAAGAAGGGAAGCTCAGCTCCGCTAATCCCACCACCACTGTGAAATGGAGCCCAGGCAGCTGGCCTTCCCCTCGCCAAAGATCCTCCCTTAAGGAAACAAAGTGAAATAATAAAATAAAGAAAAATATATAAATAAATATAATCAGTAAAATAATCAACAAAATAAAATAAAATAATAAATAAATAAAATATAATAATAAATAAATGAAATATAATAATAAATAAGTGAAATATAATAATAAATAAATGAAATATAATAATAAATAAATGAAATATAATAATAAATAAATGAAATATAATAATAATAAAATAAAACGTAAAACAATAAAATATAAAATAATACATATAATATAATAACGAAATGAAATATAAAATAAAATAATGAAATGAAATAAAATATAAAATAATTAAATGAAATAAAATATAAAATAATGAAATGAAATAAAATATAAAAGAAAATACAAAAGAAAATACAAAAGAAAATACAAAAGAAAAGAGAAGAGAGAAAAGAAAAGAAAAGAAAAGAAAAGAAAAGAAAAGGAAAGAAAAAATCCCAGGGGATTGCATGGAGGAACAGGAGGATTGTGGGGTCCTTTATCCAGTAACATTTGGGCAAATGCTAGAATAGCATTTGCCCAATGCTGGAAACAAAATAATACCCCCTCGGACGAACTAGTGATGAAAAAAACTTTGGATTGTGCAGAGATGGACAAATTAACACTGAAATTAAAAGACAAAGAAGAGTCGGAATATTATGAAATTTGGAACAATTGGTACAAATGGCTGCAAAACAGGAATAAAATTAATTAAGCCAAAAAACAATATATATATACAAATATATATAGAACTGTGTATAAAGGTGTGTAAATATAGAAGCAAAATATTATATACACGTACAGGTATGATGACATAACAATGTTGATGTAATGACTGTAAGGTGTTGTAGGAGGGAAAAAATAATAATAAAAAATCTGCTGAAAAAAAAATTCATTACCAAAGTACGTAACATCATCAGTGCTCGAAAGGGACTGGAGTTCCCTTTCCTTTAAAGAGGTTTATTTATCATTTATTATTACAGTATTTATCACAAGAGGTTTTTAAGAAAACATTGTCTCGGGTGGTATGAAGACTCCTGCCTTGAGCAGTGGGTGTGTTTAGAATCGCACGTCGTTAAGTGAAACCACCATCCACCATGGACTTTGCTTGGAATTGTGCTGGGAATGTCAATCACCTGTCCCTGGGATGCTGCAACCGTCATAAATATGAGTCGGTTGCCAAGCGTCCGAATTTCAATCACATGACCATGGGGAGGCTGGAATGGTCGTAAATGTGAAAAATGGTTCTAAGTCCCTTTTTTGGTAGCGTTGTAACTTCGAACAGTCCCTAAATGAATGGTCATAAGTCATGAACTAACTATATCTATCTATGTATTGTTAGGCCTGCAGCCATCCTTTCTTGTGGGTCTTTGGCCTTCCACACTTTCTATTCTTCTGCTAGGCATTTTCTATGGTGGGGAAATGGGAGGGGGGATTGTATGGAGTTAGATGCTATGTAGCCATAACAACATTCTTTCTAGAAAACCAAGGTCATCCTTTGTCTCTGCACCTGACTGGAACTGGATGGGAGGAACTGCCGGCATGGCAGTGGGAGATTGGACCATGGGATGGGCTTGTGGGTGTGGGGGCAAGATCTTGAACATTCAACTGGGTGGGGGAAACCAAGAAGCTTTCCGATTCGAGTTTCCCCAGATGGGCCAACATGGCTCTCTTCATCAATGGGAACTCTGAGCAATCCTTTGCCTCGGACTCTGATTTACTTTTGGATGCTGTTTGGAACCCTGATATGTATAACTGCTTTCACAAAGTCCTCGGGGATTTGTTCTGTGCTGTGCTGGGGGATTCTGGGATTTGAAGTCCACCCATCTTTAAGTGGCCAAGGATGGCTGGGAAACCCTAGGATGAAGCCCACTTTTTCCTAGGGAGAACATCTGCAGTGATGTTTCTCAACCGTGGCAACTTAAGCAGAAAAGCGGTGGGCTTCCCCCTCTCTTAAAAGTCGAGAAATGGCAGAGAAACGCCCATTAAATTGATAGATCTTCATAGAAATGGCTTGTTCATATTACTATGAAAAGACAAAAACTTGTGATACACTGAGAGCTTCTGCACCAAAGACAAATCCCTTTTATGTCCAATCACACTTGGCCAATAAAGAATTCCTATCCTATCCTATCCTACCCCATATTGTATTTTTCTATTCTATTCTATTTCTATTCTATATTTCTATTCTATTCTGTTCTATTCCATTCTATTATCTATTTCTATTTTATTCTCTATTTCTACTCTATTCTTTCTATTCTAATTTTATTCTATTTCTCTGTTCTATTCTATTCTATATTTCTATTCTATTCTATATTTCTACTCTATTCTATTCTGTTCTCTATTCTATTTCTATTCTATTCTCTATTTCTATTCATTCTATATTTCTATTCTATTCTCTATTTCTATATTCTTTCTATTCTAATTTTATTCTATTTCTCTGTTCTATTCTATTCTATTCTATTCTATTCCATTCTATTCTCTATTTCTATTCTATTCTCTATTTCTACTCTATTCTATTTTGTTCTCTATTCTATTTCTATTCTATTCTCTATTCTATTCCATTCTATTCTCTATTTCTATTCTATTCTCTATTTCTACTCCATTCTTTCTATTCTAATTTTATTCTATTTCTCTGTTCTATTCTATTCTATTCTATTCTATTCTATTCTATATTTCTATTCTATTTTCTATTTCTACTCTATTCTATTCTGTTCTCTATTCTATTTCTATACTATTATCTATTCTATTTCTATTCATTCTCTATTTCTATTCTATTTTCTATTTCTACTCTATTCTATTCTGTTCTCTATTCTATTTCTATTCTGTTCTCTATTCTATTTCTATTCATTCTCTATTTCTATTCTATTCTCTATTTCTACTCTATTCTTTCTATTCTAATTTTATTCTACTTCTCTGTTCTATTCTATTCTATTCTGTTCTATTCTATTCTATATTTCTATTCCATTCTCTATTTCTACTCTATTCTATTCTGTTCTCTATTCTATTTCTATTCTATTCTCTATTTCTATTCTATTCTCTATTTCTAGTCTGCTCTATTCTGTTTGACATTAAGCCTTATTCTACTGCAACAGAGACAGTCGGAAGTCAACCTTGCTTTTCCTTTTTTTTCTCACCCTTCCTCCCTTCCGTCTTCCTATTTACTTTTGTCTTTTCTATCTTGTTTTGTCTTATAATTCAATTTAAAAAGTTAAAGATGAGAAACGGTTGGAAAACTTTTCTTAAAGCAAGGAAGATCTTCCCAGGTTTGACTTAAGGCAATTTTGGAAATTGTCAGATTTCCCCTCCCCTCCTCCAGTTCCTCCATGCAGAGCCTCCCCTCCTCCCTCCCCTCCGGCCCTGGGGGTGTCGTTTCCCCCCCCCCCCCCCGCATCCCACCCACCGCTTACCAAAGGCAAAACAATACCCTCTCAACGGTATTAACTGAACAATGGAGGAATAAGCACTTTTCTTTATTCATTCACCCACCGCCTGATAATATCACATTGATGATAATTTTCCTTTAATGGACCATTTGCAGTAATTATGATGCAGCGGGTGAATAATTGCATTTGTCACCTGACGGCTCAGACTAAGCTGCAAGCTGCAAATCCCCCTTGGCTCCCCAGACCGAAAAGGGGAGAAGGGGGGGGGGGTGCAGAAGAGATGGACCTCTTGGCCAGACCCAAAATTGGCACTCCGGGCTTCTCCACCTTCTTCACTTATTTTTTTTTAAATAGGATTTTGCATTCTTTTCCTTCCCCCACTCCTCTTCCTCCTCCTGCCCTATGCATAGAATAGAGTAGAATAGAATAGAATAGAATAGAATAGAATAGAATAGAATAGAATAGAATAGAATAGAATTCTTTATTGGCCAAGTGTGATTGAATAGAGTAGCGTAGAGTAGAGTAGAACAGAAATAGAATAGAATGTTATCTGCAGTTTGGCGGTTCAAATCTCACCGGCTGAAGGTTGACTCAGCCTTCCATCCTTCTGAGGTGGGTAAAATGAGGACCCGGATTGTTGTTGGGGGCGATAGGCTGACTCTGTAAACCGCTCAGAGAGGGCTGAAAGCCCTATGAAGCGGTATATAAGTCTAACTGCTAAATCAGACAGTTATAGAGGTGCAGATGACAGGTTCAATAATTGCTCTCAAGTTCTCCCTGTTGGGTTGTTGAGAAAACTCCAAATTCATGCCACTATTTTACTCCACCTGTTTAGCTGAAGTTTTAATTCTTGTTTGTTTAATGACTTCTTTTCAAACTGCAGCCCGAAGGCTGAGTTATTTGGGAAAGTCCAGCTGCCTCTGGAAAAAAGCACCTTTGGGACAACCATGACCTGGATGACTGAGAATCTCCCGAGACATTTAACTAACTAACTAACTAACTAACTAACCAACCAACCAACCAACCAACCAACCAACCAACCAACCAACCAACCAACCAACCAACGAACGAACGAACGAACGAACGAACGAACGAACGAACGAACGAACGAACGAACTAACTAACTAACTAACTAACTAACTAACTAACCAACCAACCAACCAACCAACCAACCAACCAACCAACCAACCAACCAACTAACTAACTAACTAGATAAGCCTGCCTAGTGTAATGAAGAGAAGGACTTGGGGAGACATGATAACAGTGTTCCAATATTTGAGGGGCTGCTACAAAGAGGAGGGGGTCAATTTATTCTCCAAAGCACCTGAAGGCAGGACGTGAAGCAATGGATGGAAACTAATCCAGAAGAGAAGCAACCTAGGAGGGATTTCCTAACAGTCAGAACAATTAACCAGTGGAACAGCTTGCCACCAGAAGTTGTGGGTGCTCCGTCACTATAGTTTTCAAGAAGAGAGACTGGACATCATTTGTCCAGGGTGGTAGGAGGTCTCCTGCCTGAGCAGGGGGTTGGACTAGAAGACCTCCGAGGTCCCTTCCAACTCTGTTTTCTTTGGTTAAATAAATAAAATAAAACCTGAGCTCAGAGTGTACCAAGGACTCCATCATTCAACCCTGAGTTAGAAACGTCTATGGAGATTCTCCTTCATCCAGGTGATGGTTGCCCCAATGGGGCTTTTTCAAGAGGCAACTGGACTTTCTAGTTTTTGTCTGAAGAAGTTTCGCTTCTCATCCCAGACGCTTTTTCCGCTCTGGGGAATCTCATTACCTTACAGCAGTGGTTCCCAAACTTGGCAACTTTAAGACTTGTGGACTTCAACTCCCAGAATTCTCCAGCCAGCATAGTTTCCACATGTTTCTTCTTGTCCTTCTTTCATGTGCTTTGCAGAATATGTTGTCCCCCGACTCCCCGCCCCCCGTCTTCTTTGTGGCAGCCCCTTAAATATTGGCAGGTGCTATCTTGTCACTCCCAGCCCTTCTCTTCGTTAGACTAGGCCTACCCAGTTCTTGCAACCGTTCGTCATATGGTTTAGCCTCTCTTGTTTTTCTTTCTCTGTGGAATTATGTTTGACTGGGCTTTTCTAATTTCATTTTTCAGAGTTTCCCAAGCATCTTGAGAATCCCAAGAGCCGATCGGTTCTTTCTATCCATGTTACCCGATTGCTGGTAAGTTGGCTATCATTCCACATCGTTCAGCGGCTCTCTCTAGAACATAGAACAGGGGACCCCAAACTTGGCAACTTTAAAACTTGTGGACTTCAACTCCCAGAATTCCTCCTCCTTTTCCTCCTTCTCCTCCTCCTTTTCCTCCTCCTCCTCCTCCTCCTCCTCCCTCTCCTCCTCCTCCTCTTCTTCCTCCTCCTCCCCTTCTCCTCCTCCTCCTCCTCTTCCTCTTCCTCTTCTCTTCCTCCTCTTCCTCTACTTCTTCTCCTCCTCCTCCTCCTCTTCTTGTCATCCTCCTCCTCCTCCTTCCTTTCTAGAATCTAGAGGTTTAGTTTGCATCATGGCTTAAGCCAGTGGTTCCCAAACTTGGCAACTTTAAGACTTGTGGACTTCAACTCCCAGAATTCTCCAACAGCTGCTGGAGAATTCTGGGAGTTGAAGTCCACAAGTCTTAAAGTTGCCAAGTTTGGGAACCACTGCCTTACAGAATTGAAGAAGCTTCTTGGATGAGAAGCGAAACGTCTTCACAGAAAAAGCAGAAAGTCCAGTTGCCTCTTGAAAAAAAAAAAGCATCTTTGGGACTGAGAGAGAAATGTTGTCCTCGACTGGTAGAAATCAATGTGCAAAGGGATTGGAAGCCTCCGTCTGTTAGGCCTTCCTTGCTCCTCCACGCAGCCAAGCCCGCTTTTTAAACTGACATGCGCATCTCCCACGAAGTCCAAATCCTTTTCCGCGCTGCTCTGAATAAATGAATTCTCACGTTTCTTGGAATGGCGTGTCTGGGATAATTGTTGGCGCCGAGAGGTTTTTGCAATGCAGATCCGTTTCTCATTACCACTTCGATGGGCTTTAATTGCAAATCTTTTCTCTCCTTCAGACACAAAAGGGGGGACGGTGATCGCTTCGTTTTTTTGTAAGGGCTTCTTCCTCCCAGAGTCAATGGCAGGACTTGTGTTTGGGGCTCAGGAGGCATTTCCTGGTTTAGAATCAGAATCCAGCTGGAAGGGGCCTTGGAGGTCTTCTAGTCCAGCCCCCAGCCTTCCAGAAGGAAGGAAGGAAGGAAGGAAGGAAGGAAGGAAGGAAGGAAGGAAGGAAGGAAGGAAGGAAGGAAGGAAGGAAGGAAGGAAGGATAACATCATAACAGAATAACAGAACAACAGAGTTGGAAGGGACCTTTGAGGTCTTCTAGTCCAGCCCCCTGCTCAAGCAGGAGATCCTATACCATTTCAGAGAAATAGCTGCCCAGTCTCTTCTTTAAAAAGCTCCAGTGATGGGGAAGGAAGGAAGGAAGGAAGGAAGGAAGGAAGGAAGGAAGGAAGGAAGGAAGGAAGGAAGGAAGGAAGGAAGGAAGGAAAACAGCATAACAGAATAACAGAGCTGGAAGGGACCTTGGAAGTCTTCTAGTCCAACCCCCTGCTCCTCTTCCTCCTTCCTCTCCCTCCTCCTCCTCCTCCTCCTCCTCCTCCTCCTCCTCCTTTTCCTCCTCCTCCTCCTCTTCCCTTCTAGCACTGATGATGTTACCTAGTTGGGTAATGAAATGTCTGCAAGAAAACAACCAAGCTCAGAGAGCACCAAGGACCCCACAGTCCTCCTCTCCCTCCTCCTCCTCCTCCTTCCTCGCCCTCCTCCTCCTCCTCCTCCTCCTCCTCCTCCTCCTCCTCCTCCTCCTCCTCCTCTTCCCTTCTAGCACTGATGATGTTACCTAGTTGGGTGATGAAATGTCTGCAAGAAAACCACCCAGCTCAGAGAGCACCAAAGACCCCCCAGTCCTCCTCTTCCTCCTTCTCCTCCTCCTCCTTCCTCGCCCTCCTCCTCCTCCTCCTCCTCCTCCTCCTCTTCCCTTCTAGCACTGATGATGTTACCTAGTTGGGTGATGAAACGTCTGCAAGAAAGCCACCCAGCTCAGAGAGCACCAAGAACCTCACAGCCCTCCTCCTCTTCCTCCTCCTCTTCCTCCTTCCTCTCCCTCCTCCTCCTTCTTTTCCTCCTCCTCCTCGTCGTCCTCTTCCCTTCTAGCACTGATGATGTTACCTAGTTGGGTGATGAAACATCTGCAAGAAAGCCACCCAGCTCAGAGAGCACCAAGGACACCACAGTCCTCTTCTCCCTCCTTCCTCTCCCTCCTCCTCCTCCTCCTCCTCTTCCCTTCTAGCACTGATGATGTTACCTAGTTGGGTGATGAAACGTCTGCAAGAAAGCCACCCAGCTCAGAGAGCACCAAGGACCCCACAGTCCTCTTCTCCCTCCTTCCTCTCCCTCCTCCTCCTCCTCCTCCTCTTCCCTTCTAGCACTGATGATGTTACCTAGTTGGGTGATGAAACGTCTGCAAGAAAGCCACCCAGCTCAGAGAGCACCAAGGACCCCACAGTCCTCTTCTCCCTCCTTCCTCTCCCTCCTCCTCCTCCTCCTCCTCTTCCCTTCTAGCACTGATGATGTTACCTAGTTGGGTGATGAAACATCTGCAAGAAAGCCACCCAGCTCAGAGAGCACCAAGGACCCCCCCCCCAGTCCTCCTCCTCTTCCTCCTCCCCCTCCTCCCTGCAACTCCCCCTCCCTTCCAGCACTGAGAGTTTGTTTGGACGAGAGCATCTTATAACATCTTAGATGTCCATTAGGTCAGCTCTTAACAGCTGACTAAAACCCCATTTTGATAGAGCGGAGAGGGGAGAGAGAAAGAGGCAGCTTGGGAATGGAGCGAGATTGAGATCGAGGCCACACGGAGGCCAAGGATTGTGCCAAGGAAGAACAATGGAGTTTGCTGTCTGACTAAATCTTATTCACTCCTTTACGACCCTCCTCCGAAATCCCAACCAGGTGATAAACGGCGAGCCCTCCAGGGGCTCGTAACCCGAAAACCCACAGTAGGGAGGGATACGCCGACCTCCCAAACGCCATTCGTCTCGATACCTGGGAAACATTTACCTGCATTAACTATTAATAAAATTGTTCCACTCTACGATTAATGCATTTGGATTACTTACCCACCTGGGGCAGCCCTGAGATGCAAAGGTAGGTGATATAAGTTATTATGTTCTCAACAGGAGATCCTTCTTCTTGCAAGGATGTGCAAAGAAGGAGCTTTGTGTGCAGATTCTGCTGAACAGTCGGAGTAAGGGAGGGTGGGGGGGGGGAAGCAGGATGAGTCTGGTAGGGATCCCAGAAAGGAAGGTTCTTAAGCAGTTCAACTAAGGTCCGATTGGGCTAGAAGAACACAGAATAATAGGGTGGGACGGCAGGACGGAGGAGGGCCCCAAGTCAGGGAGAAATGGGGAAGAAGCAGGTAGCACCCTGCCCCACTGGGGCCAAAGTCCCATAGAGAAGAAAAAGCAGCAATTGGGTGTTCAGGCATCTTCAGATTCAGAATAGAATAGAATAGAATAGAATAGAATAGAATAGAATAGAATAGAATAGAATAGAATAGAATAGAATAGAATAGAATAGCAGAGTTGGAAGGGACCTTGGAGGTCTTCTAGTCCAACCCCATATTCAGGCAGGAAACTCTACACCACCTCAGACAAATGGTTATCCAACATCTTCTTTAAAACTTCTAACCTCTTTGAGGTGTTAAGGAAACCCTATTTTCTCTGCAACGCTGGAAAAAGGGTCTCTCGTGGACCCCCAAGGCCTGCTGGCTGGACAAAGCTTTGACTCGGAGAAGAGACTATTGTTTATTATAGAATAGAATAGAATAGAATAGAATAGAATAGAATAGTTGGAAGGGACTTTGGAGGTCTTCTAGTCCAACCCCATATTCAGGCAGGAAACTCTACACCACTTCAGGCAAATGGCTATCCAACATCTTCTTAAAGACTTCCAGTGTTGGAGAATTCACAACTTCTGTAGGCAACTTCTGTTCCACCGATTAATTGTTCTAACTGTCAGGAAATTTCTCCTTAGTTCTAAGTTGCTTCTCTCCTTAATTAGTTTCCACCCATTGCTTCTTGTTCTACCCTCAGGTGCCTTGGAGAATAGTTTGACTCCCTCTTCTTTGTGGCAACCCCTGAGATATTGGAACATTGCTATCCTGTCTCCCCTAGTCCTTCTTTCTATTAAACTAGACATACCCAGTTCCTTTGTATGTTTTAGCCTCCAGTCTCCTATCTTTGTTGCTCTTCTCTGCACTCTTTCTAGAGTCTCCACATCTTTTCTACATCGTGGCAACCAAAACCGAATGCCGTATTCCAAGCGTGGCCTTACCAAGGCATCATAAAGTGGTATTAACCCTTCACGTGATCTTGATTCTATCCCTCTGTTTATGCAGCCTAGAACGGCAGCTTCAGCACATGGCTGGCTCCTATTTAAATGATTGACTAGAGCGGGAAGGGACTTTGGAATAGAATAACAGAGTCGGAAGGGACCTTGGGGGTTTTCTAACCCAACCCTCTGCTCAAGTAGGGGATCCTCTACCAGGAAGGTCCAACCTTGGCAACTTTAAGACGTGTGGGCATCAACTCCCAGAATCCCCCAGTTCTTCTCTCTCAGCTCTGGAAAGAGAGAGGCCAGGACCAACCCCTTCCAAAAAAGCTTGCTGATAAAACTGCAAGGGCTAGTGTAAACAGTTGCCCACTCCTCCCACATAAACACCCACCTACACTCACAAAGCAATCCTGATAGTTGACGGAGGGATCTTCAAGACCAAGTCAAGGCTTGCTGATTGTGGACCAACTCATGGTTGGAGCTAAATTGGCGCTAGATAGGAGTCAACAGAATTCACTGGAGGGCTGGGCTTAGGTCTCTTGGGGAAATTCAATGACTCGAAACTGATGACATGTTTAACCCCACCTTCCAGTTGGTCTCATGCCGATGGAGGACGAAAGATCTCCAGGTGGAGATAATCCTAGCAGTTCAATGAGGCCTCCAGGTTCACAAGTTGCCCAGAGACCCAAACTACCACAAACTGGAACGTCCAGAAAGATGGGTCCCAAAAGTCAAGACAGTGGAGATAGCACACCTCAAAAGAGGTCCAACTTTGATAGCATTTGGTCTCTTTTGATCTCCTAGTCAATTATTCAATTCAAGGGTTGTTCAATATCAAGCCTTCAATTCAATCCAATCCCTTTGTATACCGTCCCAAAGGTGCTTTTTTCAGGAGGCAAAGGGACCTTCTTGTCTATTCCCATTTTCCTTCGGAAGACGTTTCGCTTCTCATCCGAGAATCTTCTGCTCTGACTTGATGGTGGGGAAGGGAAGGATTTATATTCCTTGCAGACAGCTGGTCATTTGCATCCTTGGAGGATTTTTGAGGCCATTTGGAGGTTTGTCTGTATCCTCAGGGTCACCTGAGTGGTGCAAACGTTTCCCGTAGTCTGCAATTTCTTCTTTTTTCTTTCTTGAAATCTGTTCAGACTCCCACACCATTCTTGGATGAGAAGCGAAACGCTTTCAAAGAGAAAAGAGAAAAAAAAACCAAGATAGTCCAGTGGCCTGGCCTGAAAAAGCACGTTTGGGACAACCTTGACCTGGAGGAATGAGAATCTTCACAGACTTTTAATCCTTTCTTCTTTTTTTTTATTCTCTTATATACCATTTCAAGTATACATTCATATAATTGTTATTTTTCTTTACATTTATCATTCTTATGCATTTATTATTTCATTTAATAGGCTATAATGTACAGTTTGGGTTGCTTTATTTACCATCCCTTCCTCCTGTTGTAACACCACCTTATTTTCCCTTTCTTTTCTCCCTCCCTTCTCTACTTTCCCCCTTCCTCCTCTCCTTTCCCTTCCTTCTTCCCGTACCTTTCTCCTACTCCTGCTCTTCCTCTTCCCCTTCCTACCCTCTTTCCTCCTCTTTCTCTCCTTTCCATCCTCCTCTCCTTACCTCTTTCTTTCCACCCTCTCTCCCTTCTCTACTTTCTTCCTTCCTCCTCTCCTTCCCCTTCCTTCTTCCCTCACATCTCCTTTGCTCCTGCTCTTCCTCTTTCCCTTCCTACCCTCTCTCCTTCCTTTTCTCTCCCTTCCATCTTCCTTTCCCTTTCCTTTCTCCCTCCCTCCCTTCTCTACTTTCCTCCTTCCTCCTCTCCTTTCCCTTCCTTCTTCCCATACCTTTCTCCTACTCCTGCTCTTCCTCTTCCCCTTTCTACCCTCTCTCCTCCTCTTTCTCTCCTTTCCATCCTCCTCTCCTTACCTCTTTCTTTTCACCCTCTCTCCTTTCTCTCCTTTCTTCCTTCCTCCTCTCCTTCCCCTTCCTTCTTCCCTTACCTCTCCTTTGCTCCTACTCTTCCTCTTACCCTTCCTACCCTTTCTCCTTCCTTTTCTCTCCCTTCCATCTTCCTTTCCTTTCCCTTTCCTTTCTCCCTCCCTCCCTTCTCTACTTTCCTCCTTCCTTCTCTCCTTTCCCTTCCTTCTTCCCGTACCTTTCTCCTACTCCTGCTCTTCCTCTTCCCCTTCCTACCCTCTCTCCTCCCCTTTCTCTCCTTTCCATCCTCCTCTCCTTACCTCTTTCTTTTCTATAATACTCTTTGGCTGATCTGGCCCCTGGCAAGGTGGGAGAAGACATCAATAGATTGTGGTCCAAGAGACCTCTCTGAGCTTGGGCTTCAGAGCCCACCATACAGCCCCTGCCTTCCTTTAACCCTCCCCGACCATCATCCCCAACCAGGGCCACCTCCTCCTCGCTTTCTGACCTGCCCCCCCCCCCTGCCCAGCTCCACTGCCCGGCCTCCCTTCTCTGCCAATTTCGCTCGGGATTTCGCCAGGCTCTTAATGAGAATGAAGCGGCTAATTTGATCAAACTCCCTGCCTCTCTAACCCGAGCCCTCAGCTCCGACGAGCCGATAGCTCTGAGCTGGTTCTTACTGATTATTTTAATCTCATCATATGTCTTTTCTGGTCAATAAACTCCCTCTCAAATCAAATTGTTACCGAACATAACCCAACGCTAATGTCCATTGGACTCGGGGCCGTCTCAGATAATGTAGTTTGTCATAATTAAGTGTAGGGCCTAATTAATTGAGTGGTTAGGACGCTAATTAGCCAGGTTTATTGAGACTGGAGGAGACTGAAGGGCAGCAATACCAGGGCATCGAAGCTGAGATGGAGAATATCTCCCGTCCCCATTTCTGGACAGGCTGAGGGACTTGGGGGGGGGGCACCCGTGTTTTATGGGTCCCTGGTTACCTTTGCAGGAATGGGGGGCACCTTCAAACATCATCAGCCAAAGAGATTTGAGGGGTCACCTTAGTTCTAAGGACCCTCCTTAACACTTAGATCAGTGTTTCTCAACCTTGGCAACTTGAAGATGTCTGGATTTCAACTCCCAGAATTCCCCAGCCAGCATTCGCTGGCTGGGGAATTCTGGGAGTTGAAGTCCAGACATCTTCAAGTAGCCAAGGTTGAGAAACACTGGCTTAGATTTATTGGATGTTGCTGGCCGTGTAGCCAAGTTAAGCCATTTGGCTCAAGGTTGACTCAGCCTTCCATCCTTCCGAGGTGGGTAAAATGAGGACCCACCCCCGAGGTGGGTAAAATGAGGAACCCCCCCCCCCAATATGCTGACTGTGTAAACCGCTTAGAGAGGGCTGAAAGCCCTATGAAGCGGTATATAAGTCTAACTACTATTGCTAAAGACGGAGAAGGAAAAGTCAGCGCTCTCCAGATCTGTGTTGACGCCTCCCAAGGAAGAACTGGGCGAGGCAAACAGGAACTCAAGAGGGATGCCCTCAGCTCTTGGTGGAAAGGTTTGCTCAACAATGCGGTCAGCGAATCGTGGCTTCTTCCCCATGGCAACCTCATCTGAATGCCAGGCTTGGGCCGACTGTGGTTTTGTGGCTGGGCAGCACTGATTCCTCTTGCCGGCTAATGGAAGATCAAGCTTGACTGCACGGTGGGTATAATAGCATCCGGGTTGACCACAAAGTAATAGCCGAGGGAAACTACAGGCCTGGGACCTTCGCCATTCAAGAAGGGTTTCCCTTCAGAGTTTGCAAGGAGAAGCTGGAGGAACGGAAGATAGCAATAGCAATAGCAATAGCAGTTAGACTTATATACCGCTTCATAGGGCTTTCAGCCCTCTCTAAGCGGTTTACAGAGTCAGCATATCTCCCCCAACAACAATCCGGGTCCTCATTTTACCCACCTCGGAAGGATGGAAGGCTGAGTCAACCCTGAGCCGGTGAGATTTGAACCGCCGAACTGCAGAACTGCAGTCAGCTGAAGTAGCCTGCAGTGCTGCATTTAACCACTGCGCCACCTTGGGGGAGCCTGCATCTCAAGAGCTTCAATTTGGCTTTTTAGCAGCATGCCAGAGCCTGGACGAAAAAAAAGCCAACAATGTATTCAAATCTATGTGTATATGACATAAAACTCATAATATCATGGGGTCTGCCTAGGGCAGGAATCCATGCTGAAGAAACAGGGTGGTCTCCAAAGGTGGCCACTTTAAGACTTCAACTCCCAGAATTCCTTAGCCAACAATACTTCCTCCTCCTCCTCCTCCTCCTCCTCCTCCTCCTCCTCCTCCTCCTCCTCCTCCTCCTCCTCCTCCTCTGCTTCTCCATCTCCATCTCCATCTCCTCCTCTTCTTTCTGGGGAATTCTAGGAGCTGAAGTCCACAGGTCTTAAAGTGGCCACATCTTAAGAAGATGTTGGATAACCATTTGTCTGAAGTGGTGTAGGGTTTCCTGCCTAAGCAGGAAAGGGTTGGACTAGAAGACCTCCAAGGTTCCTTCCAACTCTGTTATTCTGTTCTGTTCTGTTCTGTTCTACTCTATTCTACTCTACCCTACCCTACCCTACATTCTCTACTCTACTCTACTCTACTCTACTTTCTTTATTCTATTCTATTCTACTCTACTCTACTTTCTTTATTCTATTCTATTCTACTCTACTCTACTCTACTTTCTTTATTCTATTCTATTCTACTCTACTCTACTTTCTCTATTCTATTCTATTCTATTCTACTCTACTCTACTCTATATTCTCTATTCTATTCTATTCTATTCTATTCTATTCTATTCTATTCTCTTTCTGTCCCTTCCATCCTCCTCTCTTTACCTCTTTCTTCCTTCCCTTCATTTCCTCTTGTCCTCTCTCCCTTTCCCAGGATATTTTACTTCTCTGGGAGAGAGCTGGATGATAACTTCCTACAGTTTATGCCAGAAATGTTGCAATATGTCCAATGTTTTTAATGTTTAATTAAAATGATTAATATTTAATCTAGTAAAAAAAACTTTTTAATAAAAAAAAATGTTTCAATAGGTGTAACCATCATAGACCAGGTAAATTTTATACTCAAGGTGTTCGGCCCAAAACTTTTTTGGGGGAAAAAGTCACTCATCAAAGGTTAAACTTAGGAAATAAGATGGCTTTTTGCTATGGATCGTTACCCGCTTAAACTCCAGGAAAAAACAGTCCAAGGAAATGATCAAAACTGCTCAGGGATGGAGCAATGAGATCTTCAGGCGTTCTCTGGGCCAGAACCAGACGATTCAGTTCTGGAATTAAGGCTGAAAGGTGAAGAAACCGAAGAGTGTAAACGACACCGAATTATCCATGGTAGTTTAAGAGGCAAATGGATTGCAAAGAGCTTTTAAATGTTCTCCAGAGAGTTTCAGCAGGGCAAGAAATGGCAAATCATCGAAGCAGCCCACCAAGTGGTCACCCTTGCTGAAATTCTCATTTGACTGAACATAATTTCGGTCGGGCCCGATTTGCATATTTGCCTCTTCTTCCAAGGCCTGGAGACTAAAACATTTGAAGAGCAGGATTTGGGCTCGGCTGTCTGAAGGAAAGAAGAATTAGGGGTGATGTCACTCTTCCAGTATTTGAAAGAAGAGGGAGGTCAACCTGTTCTCCAAAGCAGCAGCAGAAGGCAGAACAAGGAAGCAATGGTTGGAAACTAACCAAGGAGAGAAGCAACTTGGAATTAAGGAGAAACTTCCTAACAGTGAAGACAATGAACCAGTGGGATGATTCGCCTCCAGAAGGTGTGGCTGTGCCACCACTGGAGGTTTTTGTAAGAAGAGTCTAGACGGTCACTTGTCTGAAATAATGTAGGTCCTATTGCTTGAGCAGGGGGCTGGACTAGAAGACCTCCAAGGTCCCTTCCAGGTTGTTAAGTTAGGAACACGGTTGTTAAGTGAATCTGGCTCCCCCCATTGACTTTGCTTGTTGGGATCTGGTTGGGAAAGTCACAAATGACGCCTAAGCAGGGATTGGGCTAGATTAGAAGATCCCTAAGGTCCCTTCCAGCTTCTACTCTACTCTATTCTTCATTCCAATATTCTATTCTATTCTATTTATTCTATCCTATTCTATCCTATCCTATATTCATTCCATATTCAATTCCATTCTGTTCTGTTCTACTGTATTTCCATTCAATATTGTATTCTATTCTATTCCTATTCCTATTCCTATTCAATTCTATTCATTCCGTATTGTATTGTATTGTATTCTTATTCCTATTCCTATTCTATTATTTTCATTCCGTATTGTATTGTATTGTATTGTATTGTATTCTATTCTATTCTATTCTATTCTATTCCTATTCCTATTCCTATTGTATTCATTCCGTATTGTATTGTATTGTATTGTATTGTATTGTATTGTATTGTATTGTATTGTATTGTATTATATTCCTATTCCTATTCCTATTCCTATTCCTATTCTATTCATTCCGGAATTGTATTGTATTGTATTCCTATTCTATTCTATTATTTTCATTCCTTATTGTATTGTATTCTCTTCTCTTGTACTCTATTCTATTCTGTTCTATTCCTATTCCTATTCCCATTCTATTCATTCCGTATTATATTGTATTCCTATTCCTATTCCTATTCCTATTCTATTCTATTATTTTCATTCCGTATTGTATTGTATTCCTATTCTTAATCCTATTCTATTATTTTCATTCCATATTGTATTGTGTTGTATTCTTATTCTTATTCTTATTCCTAATCCTGTTCCTGTTCCTGTTCCTGTTCCTGTTCCTGTTCCTGTTCCTATTCTATTCTATTCTATTCTATTCTATTCTATTCCTATTCTATTCATTCCATATCGTATTATATTGTATTCCTATTCCTATTCCTATTCCTACTCCTACTCCTACTCCTACTCCTATTCTATTCTATTCTATTCTATTCTATTCTATTCTATTCTATTCTATTCATTCCGTATTGTATTGTATTGTATTCCTATTCCTATTCCTATTCCTATTCCTATTCCTATTCCATTCCATTCCATTCCATTCTATTATTTTCATTCCGTATTGTATTCTCTTCTCTTCCCTTCTATTCTTCACAAATCTGCAGTTGGATTTTTGACGTTTTTGACGTTTCTGCAAAATTATGCATTTGGATACATGCATGCTTCCCCAAAGGCACATCTTTTCCTAAAGTACGATGCATACAATATTTGTCTTTTTCCTTTCTTTTAACAACCAAAAGAAGGATCATGTCACCGTGCGTGGCCCTTGTTTGTTTCAGGAACTTTCGTGATATAGACCAGAAAATCATTTTTTTTGTACAGAGGCCTTTTGGTGTCGAAAAGAAAGAAAGAAGCAATGTTGAGGCCGTAACACTTAGGCATTCGGAAATAAGTGGAAACCGTCTGCCTTTAAGTTGACGAGGGAATTTATGTGCAGGAGTTTAATTTTTTAAAAACGCCGAATAACACCACGGAAGGAGACCTTGGCGTAGCAAATGAAGGAATCGAAATGGATTGGATTTACACCAGCCTTCACGTTCTTATTCTGAGTAAGCAGATCTTCAGAGTGGCTCGAGTTTTAAGTGCATTTTGAAATAATTTTAAATGTCATGTAATTTTGGGGTCCTGTTTTTAATTTATGGCAACAAAGGGCTTTGCCCTAAATCATTTTCCCTGGAAAAATGTGGATGGGACCATCAGGTCTAACGCCTTTTGAGGTGTTAAGGAAACCCTATTTTCTCTGCAATGCTAGAAAAAGGGTCTATCGTGGACCCCCGGGGTCTGCTGGCTGGACAAAGCTTTGACTCGGAGAAGAGAATATTGTTCAGAATAGAATAGAATAGAATAGAATAGAATAGAATAGAATAGAATAGCAGAGTTGGAAGGGACCTTGAAGGTCTTCTAGTTCAACCCCTGCTTAGGCAGGAAACCTTACACCATTTCAGACAAAGCGTTGTCCAATCTCTTCTTAAAGACTTCCAGTGTTGGGGCATTCACAACTTCTGGAGGCAACTTCTGTTCCACTGGTTAATTGTTCTAACTGTCAGGAAGTTTCTCCTCGGTTCTAAGTTGCTTCTGTCCTTGATTAGTTTCCACCCATTGCTTCTTGTTCTACCCTCAGGTGCCTTGGAGAACAGCTTGACTCCCTCTTCTTTGGGGCAACCCCTGAGATATTGGAAGATGCTATCATGTCCCCGTTAGTCCTTCTCTTCATTAAACTAGACATCCCCAGTTCCTGCAACCGTTCTTCATATGTTTTAGTCTCCAGTCCCCTAATCCTCTTTGTTGCTCTTCTCTGCACTCTTTCCAGAATCTCCACATCTTTTCTACATCGTAGTGACCAAAACTGGATTCAGGATTCCAAGTGTGGCCTTACCAAGGCCTTATAAAGTGGTATTAACCCTTCACGTGATCTTGATTCTATCCCTCTGTTTATACAGCCTAGAACTGTGTTGGCTTTTTTGGCAGCTGCTGCACACGGCTGGCTCCTATTTAAACGGTTGTCCACTAGGACTCCAAGATCCCTCTCACAGTTACTACTATTGAGCCAGGTACCACCTATATTGTACCTGTGCATTTCGTTTTTCTTCCCTAAATGTGGAACCTTACTTTCATTGGTAGCTCAAGGCTGAACTGTGGGGTCCTTGGTGCTCTCTGAGCTTGGTGGTTTTCTTTTTTAATAAAGAGTTTTATTATTTTTCAATTACAAAAATAAACATTCCATCTTTCCTTCTGCGGTGTGTCGCCTGGGTACAAACATCTCTGTGCAACATCATTCCTCATTTACTACATCTTTCACAGTCATATTAACATTATTTCCCTACGTTTAGTGTTATAATATGTTGAGCATTTAAACCTTATAAAACTCTCCATTTTTCTTCTTGATATCTTCTAGTAATGACATCATATTAACATTAAACCTGGTGGTTTCCTTACAGATGTTTCATAACCTAAACTAGGTAACTAGAAGATGCTAGAAGGGAGAAGGATTTGCAGAGAGGAGGAAGAAGAAGAGGAGGAGGAAGAACTGTGGGGTCCTTGATGCTTTCTGAGCTTGGTGGTTTTAGTAATAGCAATAGCAGTTAGACTTATATACCGCTTCATAGGGCTTTCAGCCCTCTCTAAGCGGTTTACAGAGTCAGCATATCGCCCCCAACAACAATCCGGGTCCTCATTTTACCCACCTCGGAAGGATGGAAGGCCGGTGAAATTTGAACAGCCGAACTGCAGAACTGCAGTCAGCTGAAGTAGCCTGCAGTGCTGCATTTAACCACTGCGCCACCTCGGCTCTTATCTGGTTTTCTTCCAGACCTTTAATGACCCAACTACGTAATATCATCAGCATTAGAGCAGAATGGAGCTTGTGAAGAGGAGGAGATAATAATGATGTTAGGAAGGAGGAGGAGGAAGAGGAGGAGGAGGAGGAAGAGGAGGAGGAGGAGGAGGAGGAGGAGGAGGAAAAGGAGGAGGAGGAGGAAGAGGAGGAGGAGGAGGAGGAGGAGGAGGAGGAGGAAGACGACTGTGGAATCCTTGGTGCTCTCTAAGCTGGGTGGTTTTCTTGAAAACGTTTCATGATCCAACTAGGGAACATCAATGCTAGAAGGAGAGGGGGGTTGTGGAATGGAGGAGGAGGAGGAGGAGGAGGAGGAGGAGGGGGAGGGGGAGGGGGAGGAGGAGGAGGAAGTGGACTATAAGGTCCTTGGTACTCATCGAGCTTGATTGCTTTCTTCCAGACTTTTCATGACCCAACTAGGTAACATCATTAGTGCTGGTAGTTGTTGATGATAATAATCATTGAGTAGTATTTTACAACCTTCCTTGCCACCGCTGCTAAGTGAATCACTGCAGTTGTTAAATTAGCAACATGGTCGTTAAGTGAATCTGGCTTCCCCATTACTTTGCTTGTCGGAAGGTTGCAAAAGGCTGCAACTGTCATAAATACAAGTCAGTTTCCAACTGTCTGAATTTTGTTCCCACGACCATGGGAAAGCTGCAAGAGTTCCAAGTGTGAAAAATAGTCAGTGCAGTTGCAACTTCGGGCGGTCAGTAAATGAAGGGTTGTAAGTCGAGGACCCCCTGTATGTGTTGCTCCGATGTCTTGCCCCAAATCTCATTCCTGGAACGGTTCCAACCTTGTTTGGCGGAAGGAAACGAAACGTGTTCTGGGCCTCCAGGGAATCCGTGCTTTTCCGAAGAGGCTTTAAAACTTTAATTTCCCTCCTGTCTGTCTCTCTCCATCTAGCAGGTCCGGCCTCCGTCTCTCGTTACCGGTGGCCTGATTATCTCTGCTCCCTCGCAGTCCTTTTGATTGCAAACCCCGGCTGAGCGAGATGTGCATCCCGGTTTTCCAATTTCAGGCGGGGACGTGAAGGTGACGGAGGTGAGAACCTGGCTTGCTGCTCCAATTGCTCCTGTCAGCCTTCTCCATTCCATCCCCCCCCCCCTGCAGCCTTGAAATGGCCATCAACCCTCCAAGGCTGGAGCTGCCCGAAGCGAGTTCCGTCCAGCACCAAAGCCTAAATCAGCTGGAACAGCCCTGAGTGGACTTCTTGAATCTTCTGGAGCTGAGCAGTCCTTTTCTTTTGGGTCTTTAGCCTGCCACCCTTTCTATTATTCTGCTAGCATTTTCTGTGGTGGGAAAATGGGAGGGTTGTTCGGAGTTAGATGACATGTAGCCATAACAACATTCTTTCTAGAAAGCCAAGGTCATCCTTTTTAAAAAAAATATAATATACTTTTTTATTTTCCATTTTCATAACATACAATCACATGTATACTATTACGTAGCCAATATCCTATTGTATTAAGTAGTAATTACATCAGTTCCTCTTGTCATCAACGCCCAGAAAGATAAAAAACCCATTATTGGCTCTTCTGCTCTCCATACACCTCTTTCTTCTGCCTCTCTCCTACCTCTTTTCTTCCCTCCATCCTCCTTTCCTACTCTACTTCCCCTTCCTTTCTCCTTCTCCTCTCTCTTCATTCCACTCCTCCTTATCCTCCTCATCTTCCCCCCTTCACCCTCTCTCCTATCCCTCTCTTCCTATCTTTCTTCTCTCCTTTCCCACTCTTCCTCTCATTCACTTGGTGTATTTCAGCTTCTGAGCAAACTCCATTCTATGTTGATGGTATTTATGGTTCCATATCAATATACTTCACATATCTTAGTTTTAAAGAAAAAAAATAAAGGAAGCCAAGGTCATCCTTTGTCTCTGCACCTCTGTACTTGACCGGAACTGGATGGGTGGAAGCTGCCAGCGTGGCAGTGGGAGATTGGACCATGGGATGGGCTTGTGGGTGGGTGTGGGGGCAAGATCTTGGACTTTCAACCGGGTGGGGAAAACAGGGAAGCTTTCAGATTCGGGTTTTCCCAGATGTGCCAACGTGGCTCTCTTCATCAATGGGAACTTTGAGGAATCCTTTGCCTCGGACTCTGATTTACTTTTGGATGCTATTTGGAAGCCTGACACTTTTAGTGAAGAACGCCTGCAGGAATTGGGTATATCTAGTCCAGTGAAGAGAAGGACCAGGGGTGACATGATTGCAGTCTTCCAATATCGGAGGGGCTGCCACAGAGAAGAAGGAGTCAAGCTGTTCTCCAAAGCACCTGAGGGTAGAACAAGAAGCAATGGATGGAAACTAATCAAGGAGAGAAGCAACCTAGAATTAAGGAGAAAGTTCTTGACAGTGAGAGCAATTAACCAGTGGAACAGCCTGCCACCAGAAGTTGTGGGTGCTTCATCACTGGAGGTATTTAAGAAGACAGCGGACAACCATTTGTCTGAAATGGTATCAGGTTTCCTGGTTGAGGAGGGGGATGGACTAGAAGACCTCCAAGATCCTTTCCAACTCTGTTTTATGTATTGTATATTCTGATCAGAAGAGGAGGACTAGAATGACCCGATAGCAATATGCCAATATCTCAGGGGCTGCCCCAAAGAAGAGGGAGTCAAGCTATTCTCCAAAGCACCTGAGGGCAGGACAGGAAGCAACAGATGGAAATTAAACAAGGAGAGAAGCAACGTGGAATTAAGGAGAAACATCTTGACAGTGAGGACAATTAACCAGTGGAACAGAAGTTGCCTCCAGAAGTTGTGCATTCTTCATCACTGGAGGTTTTTAAGAAGAGACTGGACAGCCACTTGTTTGAAATGGCCTAGGGTCTCCTGCTTGAGCAGGGGGCTGGACTAGAAGACCTCCAAGGTCCCTTCCAGCTCTATTCTGATTGAAATGGCATAGGGTCTCCCGCTTGAGCAGAGGGTTGGACTAGAAGACCTCCAAGGTCCCTTCCAGCTCTATTCTGATTGAAATGGCATAGGGTCTCCTGCTTGAGCAGTGGGTTGGACTAGAAGACCTCCAAGGTCCCTTCCAGCTCTATTCTGATTGAAATGGCATAGGGTCTCCTGCTTGAGCAGGGGGTTGGACTAGAAGACCTCCAAGGTCCCTTCCAGCTCTATTCTGATTGAAATGGCATAGGGTCTCCTGATTGAGCAGGCGGTTGGACTAGAAGACCTCCAAGGTCCCTTCCAGCTCTATTCTGATTGAAATGGCATAGCTCTCCTGCTTGAGCAAGGGGTTGGACTAGAAGACCTCCAAGGTCCCTTCCAGCTCTATTCTGATTGAAATGGCATAGGGTCTCCTGCTTGAGCAGGGGGCTGGACTAGAAGACCTCCAAGGTCCCTTCCAGCTCTATTCTCATTGAAATGGCATAGGGTCTCCTGATTGAGCAGGGGGCTGGACTAGAAGACCTCCAAGGTCCCTTCCAGCTCTGTTCTGATTCAATCCCCTGAGCGAATCACGAAGAAGAGCTTTCTGTCCCTACAGGAGGAACGGGGGCAAAAAAAGGGGTGAAGATTTGGGGGGGGGGACAAGCTTCCAATGACCCTGATGGAGAATCTCGCCCAGCCTTCTCCCTTCCCAGCAATGCTGAAAATCCCTTCTGGATGGAACTAATGGCCGAATTTGTGTGGCTAATGGGCTGTGGCAGGCATGGGTAGTTAACTGTTCGAAAACTGCCTAGTGGTACCGATTGAATTATTATTAGATCAGGAGGGAGACGAAGGCTCCAATTAAGGGGAGACAGGGGAATTCATGCAGTGGGTGCTCCAGGATTGCCCGTATTTCACAGGGGCCATTTAGAGAGCTCAGCCGTGGAGAAACGAGGGGGGGGGAGAAGGAGAGGATTCCTGGCCTTCTCGGGGGTCTCCGTTGTTTGAAGACCGTCTTTCTGCGGAAGTCCCTGGAAATCTAAGCCCAAGCAGTACAGGGAGAGTTAAATGTCTGCAGAGATTCATCCTGGTTATGGTCGTCCCAAAGGTGCTTTTTCAAGAGGCAACTGGACTTTCTGTTTTGAAGAAGTTTCATTTCTCATCCCAGAAGCTTCTTCAGCTCTAAGAGGATAGTGAGGAAGGGAAGGATTGATACTCCTTGCAGGCAGCTGGTCATTTGCATCCTTTGAGAGGGTCGTTGAGGCCACTTGGAGGTTTGTCTGTGTCTTTGGGGTCACCTGAGTGGGGCAAATGCGCGTGGTGCCTTCCTGTAACTGCTGAAAGGATCTGTGTTGTAATCACACACCTTTGCACCACTCAGGTGACCCTGAGGACACAGGTAAAGCTCCAAGTGGCCTCAACGACCCTTGGAGAGGGTAGGAAGGGAACGAAGAAGGGAGGAGCAGGGGAGAGGAAGGGGAAGAAGAAAAGAGAAAGGAGAGGAGATAAAAAGAAAGCAGAGAAGAAGGGAGGATAGGAGAAAGACAGAGGGAAAAAGTAGGATTGTTGTAATATAAGATGGATGTAGGGGGTGGCAGGAAAGCAACATGAAATATTATATCTTTAGGGGAAGAATTGAATTATAAAGGATAATGTATAACACTAATAATATTTATGAGAAATGTATATTTGTGAAATGTATGTATGTATGAGTAAGCCGCCCGGGATTGGGCAGCATATAAATTTTGATAATAAAATAAATAATAAAATAATAAAGAAAAATAAAAAAAAAACTTTTTAAACCAAAAATATTGGACAGCTGCTATCTTGTCTCCTCTGGGACTTCCTTTGATTTATTTAGGCACCCCCAGTTCAACGGCAGTGATTCACTTAACAACTGTGGCCAGAAAGATCGTAAAATGGGGCCCACCTCACTTGGCAAATGTCTCACTTAGCGCCTGTTATTTTGGGCTCAATTGTAGTCGTAAGTCGAGGATTACCTCCATCATGTGTCCCCCCCCCCCCACCAGTCCTCCTTTTCCTTAAACTAGACATCCCCAATTCCTGCAACTGTTATTCGGATGTTTTAGCCTGCAGTCCCCTAATCATTTTTGTTGCTCTTCTCTGCACTCTCTCTAGAGCAGTGTTTCTCAACCTTGTCAACTTGAAGATGTCCGGATTTCAACTCCCAGAATTCCCCAGCCAGCGAATGCTGGCTGGGGAATTCTGGGAGTTGAAGTCCGGACATCTTCAAGTTGACAAGGTTGAGAAACACTGTCCTAACCACTGCTGGGGAATTCTGGGAGTTGAAGTCCGGACATCTTCAAGTTGCCAAGGTTGAGAAACACTGCTCTAGAGTTTTGTTTGTAACGAGTCTTCCTAATGATATTGAGCAAGGGATTCCACAGCACCAGGCCCCAGATCAATATTTTCATTTAACTGTCCACAATTTTTGCAGGGAGCCTTCGGGAACCATTTCCCCGACTCCATTAGCAACCCGGCGTCCCTTAGTGTATACGCAAAATTAAGATTTTCCCTACCATTATCAACCTATGAAACAATACGTGTCCAGACTAATGCTCCCTATCCTTCATTAGGAAGTGTCCTTTTGAAGCTCTCCATAATTGTTCTGTTTCTTGCCTTTTACCTTCTTAAAGAAATAAGTTCCCGTTTAGATGCTAATCCCCCCCCCACAAAAAATTGAAAGTACAAATTCTGGTACTGATAATTGAAGCACATTATAGTAATTTCCTTCTCTTTATTGTTAAGTACCAACCATTCCTTCGAAGTTTCCACATCCTGTTTTTGAGCAATTGCTGCTCCGTAAGAAGACTTCCCTTAACTGTAATCGTTACGTTTATTCAGGAGTATTGGAGTGTCCAGGTAAAACCATGTCCACCAGATCATTCTGACCACTTGCAACAGGCATTGGTCATCTTCTCAAATGTGCTTTGGCTTGAAGGACACGTGAGGGAGGAGTCCCTGGCGCTCTCCCAGCTTGGTGGATTCTTGCAGACATTTCACGACCCAACTAGGTAGCATCATCAGTGCAAGAAGAGAGTGGGGTTTGCGGAGGAGGAAGAGGGGAAAGAGGAAGAAGAAGGAGAGGAGGAGGAGGAGAACAATGTCAGAGGTCCTTGATGCTTTCTAAGCTTGGTTGTTTTCTTGCAGATGTTTCATGACCCAACTAAGTATCATCATCAGTGCATGGAGGGAGTGGGGATTTTGTGGAAGAGGAGGAAGAGGGGAAAGAGGAAGAAGGAGAGGAGAAGAAGGACTGTAGGGTCCTTCTGGAAAGGAGGAGGGGGGAGGAAGAAGAAGAGGAGAAGCAGGAGGAGGGTTGTGTGGTCCTTTGAGTTCTCTGAACTTGTGGTTTTCTTGCAGATGTTTCATGACCCAACTAAGTATCATCATCAGTGCATGGAGGGAGTGGGGATTTTGTGGAAGAGGAGGAAGAGGGGAAAGAGGAAGAAGGAGAGGAGAAGAAGGACTGTAGGGTCCTTCTGGAAAGGAGGAGGGGGGAGGAAGAAGAAGAGGAGAAGCAGGAGGAGGGTTGTGTGGTCCTTTGAGTTCTCTGAACTTGTGGTTTTCTTGCAGATGTTTCATGACCCAACTAAGTATCATCATCAGTGCATGGAGGGAGTGGGGATTTTGTGGAAGAGGAGGAAGAGGGGAAAGAGGAAGGAGAGGAGGAGGAGAGGAGGAGAAGGACTGTAGGGTCCTTCTGGAAAGGAGGAGGGGGGGGGAAGAACAGGAGAAGCAGGAGGAGGAAGGTTTTGAGGTCCTTTGAGTTCTCTGAACTTTGTGGTTTTCTTGCAGATGTTTCATGACCCAACTAAGTATCATCATCAGTGCATGGAGGGAGTGGGGATTTTGTGGAAGAGGAGGAAGAGGGGAAAGAGGAAGAAGGAGATGAGGAGGAGGAGAGGAGGAGAAAGACTGTAGGGTCCTTCTGGAAAGGAGGAGGGGGGAGGAAGAACAGGAGAAGCAGGAGGAGGAGGGTTTTGAGGTCCTTTGAGTTCTCTGAACTTTGTGGTTCTCTTGCAGATGTTTCATGACCCAACTAGGTACCATCATCAGTGCTAGGCTGACCTAATACTGATATAACTATAAACTAAACTATAAACTATATTAGAAAACCACCAAGAGAACATCAAAGACCCCACAGTTTATCCCCGAGCTACAAACATTTTCCTCTATCGGACCGTGCGAGCATCCTTCCAAGAGGTCAGCCCTGAGTAAAGATCACCCAAATCAAATTTGGCAGCCTTCCCAAACTTGACGCTGATTGGGGGAAACACTCCAACTTGAAAATGAATTGGGATGAATGATTGATAGTCCATTTGCTAGGAAGCCAGCTATTATTCATGATAACACATAAAAGAGAAGGAGAGAAGACGTTCAACAAATTGTTCCTGGACATTCATGAGTCTTCTTCCTTCTTCCTTCCTTAAGAGGTATCAGACGAAGAAGACCTTTTGGGAGGCAAAGAGAGAGAAAAAAGAATGCATATTATAAATTATCCTTCAGAACGATTTGTGTTTAGCTGTATAACAGAATAGCAAAGTTGAAAGGGACCTCGGAGGTCTTCTAGTCCAGCCCTGATCAAGCAGGAGACCCAGCACCATTCCAGGCAAATGGCTGTCCAGTCTCTTCTTAAAAACCTCCAGTGATGGAGCCTTCACGATGTCTAGAGGCAAGTCGTTCCACTGATTAATTGTTCTGTCTAATTCTTCTTAGTTCTAGCTTGCTTCTCTCCTTGATTAGTTTCCACCCATTGCTTCTTGTTCTACCCTCAGGTGCCTTGGAGAATAGTTTGACTCCCTCTTCTTTGGGGCAGCCCCTGAGATATTGGAACGCTGCTATCTTGTCTTCCCTAGTCCTTCTTTTCATTAAACTAGACATCCCCAGTTCCTGCAACCGTTCTTCATGTGTTTTAGCCTCCAGTCCCCTAATCCTCCTTGTTGCTCTGCTCTGCCCTCTTTCTAGAGTCTCCACATCTTTCCTACATCGTGGCGACCCAAACTGAACGCCGTATTCCAAGTGTGGCCTTACCAAGGCATCATAGGATGATATGGAGACTCAAGAACCTCAGAATCTGGGAAGGAAGATCGAAGGAATCTTCTATCCAGGAAGATTCATACCTTGCGTGGCTACAGAGGAATCCCTTCGGGTAACGGAATGGTGGTAGACCTGTCCTTTGTGCTACATGGAGTTGTTCCAGAACAAGGTTCAACCTTGGAGAGAAAAGTTAACTGGTGAGAAATTAAACCCCTTAAGGATCATAAATATCATTCTGGAAAGGTTGTGTTTTGTCCGAATGTCCATTAGTTCAGTGGTCTCCAACCTTGGCAACTTTAAGACTTGTGGACTTCAACTCCCAGAGTTCCTCAGCCAGCTTTGCTCTGGGAGTTGAAGTCCACAGGTCTTAAAGTTGCCAAGGTTGGAGACCACTGCATTAGTTGATACAGAAGGTGCTTAGATGTCAACCAGAGATACCTAACCTGATCTACCTTCTCGAAGTCACTGGGGTGGTGGCCATACCTGGTTTGCCTGACCATTTAAGGCAAGAATTGAATGGGAGGTGCAGAGGTGGGATCCTCAGAAGAACGTGGAGCCCCCCAAAGATCTCCTCGCGGCTCCTGTGGGTCGCATCCTCCATCCCTTCTCTTCTCTTCACCCTTTCCGTTGTTCTGCTCTGAACAAAAACAAGAGTGCCGAAGCGAACAGATGTTGGAGTCTGCTCTTTCCTCCCCTTCTGTTGGAGCGACCTCACCTCCCCATGTGGGAAGAGCCCCGAGCAACCTGCTTTGCAAGTATGCCGACTCCGTGTCACTTCACCTGTCACGCAAGCTGGTGACAAGAGTGAAGCAGCGGCACAAGGCAACCACCATTATGGGCTGAAGGGGAATCGGGGTGGGGGGCGAGAGGGGAGGGTGGGGGGAGAGAGGGAAAGGAAGGAGGGAAGCAGATGCACCGTGACTCACCCCCAAGAGCGTTCTCGCATCAGGGAGGTGCGAAAAGCGAGCATGTGACTTCCACTTTCAGCCAAGGCACCGGAACAGATGATAGTGGCTACAGGCCTACCACTTTATCATGGCTTGCTATTTCGAGGAGATGTCAAACATGCAGCGCTAAGCAGCCATCCCTGTTACCATCTGCCGAAGATGCGAACGTGGCTTGTGTGGACTGTTAGATCAGCTTTCTTGACAGCAGCTGGTCCTCCTCCTCCTCCGTTTCGTTCTTCGGAATTTAAAGGGGGAGACGAAGAAAACCAGGAAGGAGAGTTGCAGGAACTGGGCATGGCTGGTCTAGGGAAGAGAAGGACCAGGGGAGACAGGAGAGCAGACTTCCAATATTGGAGGGGCTGCCACAGAGAGGAGAAAGGGGTCAAGCTATTTTCCAAGGCATCAGAAGGCAAGACAAGGAAGAATGGATGGAAACTGACCAAGGAGAGATTCAACCTGGAAATAAGGAGAAACTTCCTGACAGTGAGGATAATTAACCAGTGGAACAGAAGTTGCCTTCAGAAGTTGTGGGTGCTCCATTACTGGAGTTTTTAAGAAGAGAATGGACCACCGTTTGTCTGAAATAGTATAGGGTCTCCTGCTCAAGCGGGGGGTTGGACTAGAAGACCTACAAGGTCCCTACCAACTCTATTATTGTATGTTCTATGTCAGAGGTCTTCAAACGTGGCAACTTTAAGACTTGTGGACTTCAACTCCCAGAATTCTCCAGCCAGCTATGCTATGCTATGCTGGCTGGAGAATTCTGGGAGTTGAAGTCCACAAGTCTTAAAGTTGCCAAGTTTGGGGACCCCTGTTCTATGTTCTAGAGAGAGCCACTGAACGATGTGGAATGATAGCCAACTTACCAGCAATCGGGTAAGATGGATAGAAAGAACCGATCGGCTCTGGGATTCTCAAGATGCTTGGGAAACTCTGAAAAATGAAATTAGAAAAGCCCAGTCAAACGTAATTCCACAGAGAAAGAAAAACAAGAGAGGCTAAACCATATGACGAACGGTTGCAAGAACTGGGTAGGCCTAGTCTAACGAAGAGAAGGGCTGGGAGTGACAAGATAGCACCTGCCGAATATTTAAGGGGCTGCCACAAAGAAGACAGGGGGGACAACATATTCTGCAAAGCAGAGGACAAGAAGAAACATATGGAAACTAAACAAGGAGAGAAGCAACCTAGAATTATGGAGAAATTTCCTGACAGTGAGAACAATTAACCGGTGGAACAGAAGTTGCCTTCAGAAGTTGTGGGTGCTCCATCACAGAGAATCGACAGCCATTTGTCCAGGATGGTACGGGATCTCCTGCTTCAGTAAGGAGTTGGACTAGAAGACCTCCAAGGTGCCAATTCCATTCTCTATGTTCTAGGTCCCTGGGAGGGTGAGAGAAAGGTGGTTAATTTGTTTTCCATGAACACAGACCTGATATATCCACACCTGTCTCTCTCTATGGACAAGCACAAAACTCTACAACTCATTAACAGCAGTACGGTATTGCCGAAATGGTGTTCCTAATAAATAACTGGATTTCTTTCGAAACTTGGCTTGAGGCTCATGAATTAATTAGGGCACCTTTCAGAAACCTGACAGACATATTCAAAAGAATGTTGACTATTATATAGCGTGTCCACCGCTCCATGTTCTCAGACCACCCCTGGTCTCCCAGAAGAAATTGCACAAAATATTTTTACCTGGAGTTACCTTATTTTTATATGAAAAGGGAGGATAGCTCCTTGACCTGGACCAAGTTGTGGAAGAAGGTGGAGGTGAGGTGGTGGCCTTACCTTCAATCAAAGTTGTCCATTTCTTGCGTCAGGTAACTTCAGGGTTCAGAGGTAGCTGGCCTGATGAAGGGATAGGTGTTGGCCTGTGGAAGTTCTGAATTCTTTTGTGGTTCCCTTCTGCTCTCAATCAATAGCAATAGCAATAGCAGTTAGACTTATATACCGCTTCATAGGGCTTTCAGCCCTCTCTAAGCGGTTTACAGAGAGTCAGCATATTGCCCCCAACAACAATCCGGGTCCTCATTTTACCCACCTCGGAAGGATGGAAGGCTGAGTCAACCTTGAGCCGGTGAGATTTGAACAGCCGAACTGCAGAACTGCAGTCAGCTGAAGTAGCCTGCAGTGCTGCATTTAACCACTGCGCCACCTTGGCTCTGACTGCTGGGGACCTGGGAGGTGGCCCTCCATTGCTGCTGTCATGTAACATGACAGTGGGCATCTCATCTGGGTGTTTTTTCCCCACGTAGGTATGGGATACTTAACATATCCCATAGGTCGTCTACAAGAAAGCGGAGTCCAGAATAATAACATTCAGTCAACAGGGGTGACTGATAGCAATGTTCCAACGTGTGAGGAGGAACTGCCAGAAAGAATAACAGAATAATAGAGTTGGAAGGGACCTTGGAGGTTTTCTAATCCAACCCCCTGCTCAAGCAGGCATAGCAATCGCAATAACACTTAGACTTATATACCGCTTCACAGTGTTTTACAGCCCTCTCTAAGCAGTTTACAGAGTCAACCTCTTGCCCCCCAACAATCTGGGTCCTCATTTTACCCACCTCGGAAGGACGGGAGGCTGAGTCAACCTTGAGCTGGTCAGGATTGACCTGTAATACTGCATTCTAACTGCTACACCGCCATGGCCACTTCCTTCCTTCCTTCCTTCCTTCCTTCCTTCCTTCCTTCCTTCCTTCCTTCCTTCCTTCCTTCCTTCCTTCCTATTTCGCACTAGCGCTTAGACTTATATATTGCTTCACGGTGCTTTCCAGCCCTCTCTAAGTGGTTTACAGAGTCAGCCTCTTGCCCCCAACAATCTGGGTCCTCATTTTACCCACCTCGGAAGGACGGAAGGCTGAGTCAGCCTGAATTGAATTGCTGGCAGTGGGCAGAGTGAGCCTGCAATACTGCATTCTCACCACTATGCCACCACGGCCCTTCCTTCCTTCCTTCCTTCCTTCCTTCCTTCCCTCCCTCCCTCCCTCCCTCCCTCCCTCCCTCCCTCCACACTTAGCAATAGCACTTAGACTTATATACCACTTCATAGTGCTTTTACAGCCCCCTCTAAGTGGTTTACAGAGTCAGCCTCTTGCCCCCAACAATCTGGGTCCTCATTTTACCCATCTCGGCAGGATGGGAGGCTGAGTTGACCTTGAGACTGGTGAGAATCGAACTGCTGGCAGCGGGCAGATTCAGCCTGCAATACTGCATTCTAACCACGACGCCACCACGCCTCTTATCCTATAGTACTTCAGACAAATACTTGTCTAAAGAGCGGGTCAACCTATTCTCCAGAGCACCTGAAAGCATAACAAGGTTGTGGAGGTTTTGAAGAAGAGATTGGACAACCGTTTCTCTGGAATCGTTTAGGGCTGTCCAACCTTGGGAATTTTAAGACTTGTGGACTTCAACTCCCAGAATTCCCCAGGCAGCCATGCTGGGGATGGTCAAAAACGACTGTGTTTGCCAATCAATCTCTAATGTTAAATGATGTCCTGGTTTTCTCACTGTAGCCTTTGAAGCCCACTGCCTTACAACAACCATTAGATTGGGGGGGACACGATAGCAGTCTTCCAGTATTTGCGGGGCTGCCCCAAAGAGGAGGGGGTCAAATTATTCTCCGAAAAGCCCCTGAAGGCAGGAGAAAAAAAACAATGATTGGAAACTAACCAAAGAGAGAAGCAACTTTAGAACTAAGAAGAAATTTCCTGACACTGAGGACAATTAATCAGTGGAACTGCTTGCCACCAGAAATTGCGAGTGCTCCTCCATCACTGGTGGGTTTTAAGAAGAGACTGGGAAGCCACTTGTCTGAACTGGTAGAGGGCAGGAGTGTCAAATTCATGTCATCACGTCGTCGTCACGTGACGTATGGGGGTGGGGGTGGCCAGCGCATGACACATCCGGCCCACACACCCCCGGTATAGGGTCTCCTGCTTGTGCAGGGGGTTGGACTAGAAGACCTCCAAGTGTTCCCTTCCAGCCTTCCAGCTCTATGTTGTATGTTTTAAATGCCTGCACTGGTTTTGCAAATTTTAATTCCGAGTCCCCCTTACTTTGCAAAATAAAGTTTCTGAAAATATTTCCCATGTTCGCGTGTCTGCACGCCTGGCAAGAGAATTCAATGTTTCCTGGGGAGAGATGGACACAACCCTTTAAAGCGGGGTGTCCACGACTTTAAGACTTGTGGAGTTGTGGGTGGGGAATTTGGGGAGTTGAAGTCCACAGGTTTGTACACCCTTGCTTTAAATAGAAAGTCAAAGCATGAATGTGAAAGGAGCATCCTCATTCATTCACTCATTCACTCATTCGTTCATTCATTTATTCATTCACTCATTCACTCATTCACTCATTAAATCATTCACTCATTCACTCATTCACTCATTCATTTACTCATTCGTTCATTCATTTATTCATTCATTCATTCACTCATTCACTCATTCATTCATTCATTCATTTATACATTCACTCATTCGTTCATTCATTCATTCACTCATTCATTCATTCATTCATTCACTCATTCATTCATTTGTTCATTCATTCATTCACTCACTCATTCATTCACTCATTCACTCACTCATTCATTCATTCACTCATTCATTCACTCACTCATTCATTCACTCACTCATTCATTCATTCACTCATTCATTCATTCATTCATTCACTCATTCATTCACTCATTCATTCACTCACTCATTCATTCACTCATTCACTCACTCATTCATTCATTTATTCATTCACTCATTCATTCACTCACTCATTCATTCACTCACTCACTCATTCACTCACTCATTCATTCATTCATTTGTTCATTCACTCACTCATTCATTCATTCATGGAACCAGTTTGGTCCAGTGTTTAAGGGGCCAGGAGGAGAGAAGCCAGGAGATTGTGAATTCTAGCCCTGCTTTGGCATGAAAGCTGGCTGGGTGACTCTCCGCCAATCACTAGGAGACAGTGAATTCTAGTCCCACTTTAAGTACGAAATCCGGCTGGGTGACTTTGGGCCCGTCACTCTCTCTCTCTCTTTAAGTCCAACCCACCTCACAGGGTTGTTTTTTATAGAGAAAATAGGAGGAGGGAGGAGGAGGTAACATCAACACTGCTAGAAGTTGTAAACTTCACTGCCTTCACTGATGATGTTACCCAGTTGGGTAATAAAACATCTGCAAGAAAGCAACCAAGCTGAGCCAAGGACACCACAGTCCCCTCCTCCTCCTCCTCCTCCTCCTCCTCCTCCCTCCTCCTCCTCCTCCTCCTCCTCCTCCTCCCCCCCCCACTGATAACGCCCTGATGACGTTACCTAGTTTGGGTAATGAAACGTCTGCAAGAAAGCAACCAAGCTCAGAGAGCACCAAGAACCTCACAGCCCTCCTCCCCCCTCCTCCTCCCTGCAAATCCCACTCCCATCTAGGTCTAGAAGGGACCTTGGAGGTCTTCTAGTCCAGCCCCCTGCTCAAGCAGGAGACCTTACACTGTTTCAGATAGGTGGCTATGCTTAAAAACTTCCAGTGATGGAAGCACCCAAAACTTCTGGAGGAAAGTTGTTTTATTGATTAATTGTTCTCCCTGTCAGGAAATTTCTCCTTAGTTCTAAGTTGCTTCTCTCCTTGATTAGTTTCCACCCATGGCTTCTTGTTCTGCACTCGGTGCCTTGGAGAATAGATGGACCCCCTTCTCCTTGTGGCAGCCCCTCAAATACTGGAAGATGCTATCATGTCTCCCCTGGTCCTTCTTTTTATCAAACTAGACCTACCCAGTTCCTGCAACCATCCTTCATATGTTTTGGCCTCCAGTCCCCTAATCCTCTTTGTTATAGGGAAGCCTTGGGTCACATCCAATGGGATCCACCTTATAATCATGCTGTACAGACAACCATGCAGACATCCTCAGTTTTTTCAGGAGGCAACTGGGACTTTCTGGTTTTCTTTGAAGATGTTTTGCTTCTCATCCAAGAAGCTTCTTCAGCTCTGATGGGGAGTAGAAGGATTCATACTTCTTTTAGACACCTGGTCATTTGCATTCTTTCAGAGGATCATTGAGGCCACTTGTAGGTTTTTCTGTGTCCTCAGGGTGCACCAGTCTTCGTCCGTGAAGGGACACAGGTCAGAGGAAAACATCCTGCAGAAACACACAGCTCCACAACGCAGCCCTTTCAGCAGTTCCAAGAAGGCTCCACAGCCCTTTACACTACTCAGGTGACCCTGAGGACACAGGTAAACCTCCAAGTGGCCTCAACGACCCTCTCAAAGGATGCAAATGACCAGCTTTGTCTGCAAGGACAGAGGTGGCATTCAGCAGGTTCTGACCGGTTCTGGAGAATCGGTAGCAGAAATTTTGAGTAGTTCAGAGAACTGGTAAATACCGCTTCTGACTGGCTCCACCCCCATCTATTCTCTGCCTTCCAAGTCCTAGGAGAAAATGGGGGATGTTGCAGTATCTTTCCCCTGCCACGCCCACAGGACTGGTGGTATAAAATTTTGAATCCCACCACTGTGCAAGGAGTATAAACCCTTCCCTTCCCCATCATCCAGTCAGAGCTGAAGAAGCTTCTTGGATGAGAAGCAAAATGTCTTCAAAACAAAAAAACAAAGAAGTCCAGTTGCCTCCTGAAAAAGCCCCTTTGGGACAACGATGACCTGGATGATGGAGAGTCTCTACAGAATTTTAGCTATAGTATTTGCGATGGAGACCCTTGGAATGGTGTGGGAGTAGGAACAGATTTCCAGAGGGAAAAATTGCAGACGACAGGAACCATTTCCACCACTCAGGTGACCCTGAGGACAGAGATAAACCTCCAAGTGGCCTCAATGACCTTCTAAAAGGATGCAAATGACCAGCTGTCTGCAAGGAGTATAAACCCTTCCATTCCTCACCCTCCAGTCAGAGCTGAAGAAGCTTCTTGGATGAGAAGCGAAACGTCTTCGAAAGAAAAAACAAGAAAGTCCAGTTTCCTCCTGAAAAAAAGCACCTTTGGGATATTCACCTTATAATTCCTATTTCAGAATGTCACCTTCAGAAGTCATGATCTTTCCCAGATTCCCATCTCTTAAACACATAGGTTGGTACCAACCTTTGGCCAAAGATGAACACTTAACGTCCGTCTTCTCTTGCTGCTGTCCAACATCTTGGGGCTGATCTGGTTTTGACAGACACTTGGAAAATCTCCTCTAGAAATCCACGGCAAAGTTTCATTCTCATCTTGGAGCTTTAACACCTGAAAAGTAATGCAAAATGAAGGCTGTCTCCAGTGGTGGGTTTCAAAAAAAATTCGAACCTACTCTGTGGGTGTGGTCTCTTTTGTGGGCGTGGCTTGCAAGCCATGTGATCTGGTGGGAGTGGCTTGCCAGCCATGTGTTTTCTTTCTTTCTTTCTTTCTTTCTTTCTTTCTTTCTTTCTTTCTTTCTTTCTTTCTCTCTCTCTCTCTCTCTCTCTTTCCTTCCTTTTGTCTCTCTGTCCCTTTTTCCTTTTTTTCTTTCATCTCTCTCTCACTTTTTCTTTCTTTTTTCTTTTTTCCATTCACCAATGGCTGTCCAGTCTCTTCTTAAAAACCTCCAGGAATGGAGGACCCACAACATCTGGGGGCAACTTGTTCGCTGAGTAACTTTCTTAACTGTCAGGAAGTTTCTCCTTAGTTCAAGGTTGCTTCCCTCCTTGATCAGTTTCCATCCATCGTTTTTCTGGTGCTTTGGAGGATAGGTTGACCCCCGCCCTCCGTCTTTGGGGCAGCCCCTCAAATATTGGAACATGTCATCCCTAGTCCTCCTCTTCTGAACTTCTAAAGAATGCAGAAGCATTGGAAGAGTTCCGTTTTGGTGGCCACGATGTAGAAAAGATGTGGAGACTCTGGAAAGAGTGCAGAGAAGAGCAACAAAGAGGATTAGGGGATTGGAGGCTAAAAGATATGAAGAACGGTTGCAGGAACTGGGTAGGTCTAGTTTAATAGAAAGAAGGACCAGGGGAGACATGATGGAAGTCTTCCAATATCTCAGGGGTTGCCCCAAAGAAGAGGGAGTCAAACTATTCTCCAAGGCACCTGAGGGCAGAACAAGAAGCAATGGGTGGAAACTAGTCAAGGAGAGAAGCAACTTAGAACTGAGGAGGAATTTCCTGACAGTGAGAACAATTAATCAGTGGAACAGAAGTTGCCTCCAGAAGTTGTGAATGCCCCAACATTGGGAGCCTTTAAGAAGATGTTGGATAGCCATTTGTCTGGAACGGTATAGGGTTTCCTGCCTAGGCGGTGGGTTGGACTAGAAGACCTCCCAGGTCCCTTCCAACTCTGCTATTGTATTGTTGAGACCTTGGAGGTCTTCTAATCCAACCCCTTACTCAAGCAGGAGACCTTATACAGTTTCAGATAGTTGGCTGTCCTGTCTCTTCTTAAAAACATCCAATGATGGAGCAGCCACAACTTCTAGTGGCAAGCTGTTCCACTGGTTAATTGTCCCCAGGAAGTTTCTCCTGACTTCTCTCCTTGATTAGTTTCCATCTGTTGTTCCTTGTCCTGCCTTCAGGTGCTTTGGAGAATAGCTTGACCCCCTCCTCCTCTCTGGGACAGCCCCTCAAATATTGCAACACTGCTATCATGTCTCCCCTGGTCCTTCTCTTCCCTAGACTAGCCAGGCCCATTTCCTGCAACCATTCATCTGCAACCCACCCCAAAAAAGCAGGAGACCTTACACCATCCTGCTCTCCCTGTCAGGAAATTCATCCTTATTTCCAGGTTGAATCTCTCCTTGGTCAGTTTCCATCCATTGTTCCTTGTCTGGCCTTCGGATGCTTTGGAGAATAGCTTGACCCCTCCTCTCTATAACAGCCCCTATTGCTCTCCTGTCTCCCCTGGTCCTTCTCTCCATTTGGCCCGACCCCAAAGGTCTCTAGCCCCCTCCCAAGACTATCCAAGCCCCCCCTCCCTCAAGATCTGTTGGGAGAGGCAAGTAGATTGCAAACCTGGAGTTCAATTTTGCCAACTCAGCAGCCTCCTTTGAATGCAGGGAAAACCACGGGGTCTGTCTCTGGTGGGTTTCATCCCGCTTTGTTTTGCTGTTTGCTGTTTGCAACTCTCTTCTTTTCCCTTCTCCTCCTGCCCGGCTCTGCCACGGATGCTCTCATTAGCCCAGTCCCTGCCGGCTGCCCCCCTCTCCCCCTCCTCGGTCCCCCACCCCCCCTTCCTGGTTTCACAGCCCTGCAGGTCAGAACAAGCCCCGTTTCCCCCCCCGCTGCCCCCCCACATCCCCCCCCCGCCCTCCCTTCAACTTATTACCCAGGTTCGTTAACAATTTGCAAGGCCCTCCGAAGCCAATCAATTATGCATCAAACAACTTTTTCATTCCTTACCTGGAGTCAGGCGGAGACACGGGGCGGGGGGGGGAGTGGGGGGGGAGAACCTTTCTTTAAAAATGTAAAAAAAAAGGGGATTTTTTTTTCCTCTTTGGGGCCTTTTGTTATTATTTTTATTATGATGATTTCTCTCCCCCTACACACCCCTTCTTCTACCCCCGTGCCACTTCTGAAAGCTCTGCCTCCTGGTGCCGAGATTAAAATGCATCAGATGCTCGGCTTAATTGGCGAGCAACGCCTGGGAAAAAAAAAAGAAGGAAAAGAAGAAAAGCGGGGGGGGGGGGAGGAAGGAGAGCTAGAGTTGGGGGGAGCTGTGGCTTTTGTGTGCAACTCTGGGCAGTGGGGAGGCGAGGGGTGGGGAGAGGGCAAGTCATCCAGCCCTCTGGAAGGGAAGGGAGGGGGGAGCCTCCTAGGGGATTCCCACTGTCGCCCTGTGCACAGTGGACATCTCTGCAGAGTAACAGAGATGGAAGGGACCTGGGAGGTCTTCTAGTCCAACCCCCTGCTCAAACAGGAAACCCTATACCCGTGATGGCGAGCAGCCTATGGCACTCGTGCCACAGGTGGCACACGGAGCTATTTGTCAGGGCACACGAGGCATTGCCCTGTCAGCTCCAGCAAGCATGCGTGCGCTGGCCAACTGACTTTGGCCTTCTTTTGAAGCCATTTTTCGCCCTCCGGAAGCCTCCAGAGTACGAAAAACCAGCCCTGTGGCCAAACCGTAAGTTCGGGAATGGACTTCCGGTTTGCTCGTAGGGCCGTTTTTCGCCCTCCGGAGCCTTCAGGAGGTTTCCCTGAAGGCTCCGGAGGGCAAAAAACGGCCCTATGAGCAAATAGGTTTGGCTATAAGGCCGTTTTTCACCCTCCGGAGTCTTCAGGGTTGCGGTGGAGAGGCTGTTTCTGCCCTCCCTGGGCTCCTAGAAAGCTTCTGGAACCTGGGGAGAGCGAAAAAAAGAGCGCCAAAAGCAGGGGAGGGGAAGTGCTGGTCGTACGCGCATGTGCACAGAGGGGGAAAGCATGTGAATGTGTGGCACAAACCTCCGCACGACCCCCCCCATGCACTCCCCCCGGCTTTTGGCACGCAAGCCAACAAAGGTTCTCCATCACTGCCCTATAGCATTTCAAACAAAAGGATGTCCTATTTCTTCTTAAAAACCTCCAGTGATGGAGCATCTGTTTCTTGTCCTGCTTTCTGGTGCCTTGGAGAATAGCTTGACTCCCTCTTCTTTGTGGCAACCCCTGAGATATTGGAAGGCTGCTATCATGTCTCCTCTAGTCCTTCTTTCTATTAAACTAGACATCCCAGTTCCTGCAACCGTTCTTCATGTGTTTTAGCCTCCAGTCCCCTAATCCTCTTTGTTGCTCTTCTCTGCACTCTTTCTGGGAGTCTCCACATCTTTTCTACATCGTGGCGACCAAAACTGAATGCAAATATTCCAAGTGTGGCCTTACCAAGGCCTTATAAAGTGGTATTAACCCTTCGCGTGATCTTGATTCTCTCCCTCTGTTGATGCAGCCTAGAACTGTGTTGGCTTTTTTGGCGGCTGCTGCCCACGGCTGGCTCCTATTTAAGTGCTTGTCCACTAGGACTCCAAGATCCCTCCCACAGTTACTACTATTGAGCGAGGTACCACATACGTGCATTTGGCTTTTCTTGCCTAAATGCAGAACCTTGCTTCATACACATAGTCATCAACTTACAATCTCAATTGAGCCCAAGGTTTCTGTGGTTAAGTGAGGTTTGCCCCATTTTACGACCTTTCGTGAAACCCCTGCAAGGGATTCACTGCACGCGAAGGGATTGCGCTCTGGGAAAGCTGAACTCCTGGGTTTTGTCATGCACGCACACCTGACAATCGGCTGGCCAGCACGCATGCACACACTGGCTTTTGGCACTGCTGCACACACGCAAAGGACAGCTGATGGTCACAGGCGCATGGGCGCCGAAAGCCAGGAAGAGAAACAGGCAAGGCCGTGCGTGCCAGGCAACATGGTTTTGTGTGCCACTGTGGGCCCGCGTGGCATAGGTTGGTGATCACGGTTTCAGGATGTTATCCCTTCTCCCTTTACTTTCCCACTCTCAATATTAAAGTATTTGGATTTCTGAGATGGAATTTTCCCATCCGGTAGGGAAATGACAAGCGTTTTATTGTGATTTAAATTCCTCCCCCCAGAACCTTTTTATTCAACTCCTCAGGCCGGTAAATACATTGCTTGCGATACATCATCCCGGTAAAATTTACTGTTGTCCATTAGAATTTCAGGTTTTATGAGAATATAACTGTCTGCAGTAAGTTGGGTCCCGTGTACGGAGAAAGCCTCTAAAATATGAACGATCCATAAAAATTATGAACAAGCGAGGAACTCGGCGTTGGCCTATAAATAAAAGCTCGGAAGTTGCTGATTAATCTAAATTCGGTCAACATCAGGATTTTTTTCCCAGTGTTCAGAGACGCATTTTTGCACACAGGTCTCGGAGCTCTGGATTCCTCTAAAAGGTGCATTTTTTTAAGGAAAACCACTTCTCCTAATAGACACTTTTAAAAAATTAATTTCCTTCTTCCTTTTTTTTTTTTTAGTATTTATGCCATGGCAAGATCCCTTCTACCGAATTGCCCCCTCGTGTGTTTATTCACAACTGGCCTTTCTCAAACTGGGGGATGATTTTTTTTAATAAAAAGTTTTTTATTTTTATTACATGGACAACACATACACACAACAATGAAAAAACAAAAAGAAAAAAGAAAAAAAAACCATCATCACATACAGCGTGTCGTTTGGTTACAGGTGTTTTAACATTTATCATTCTTATACATTTATTATTTCATTTAATAGGTTATAATATACAGTTTGGGTTGCTTTGTTTACCATCCCTTCCTCCTGTTGTAACACCACCTTATTTTCCCTTTCTTTTCTCCCTCCCTCCCTTCTCTACTTTCTTCCTTCCTCCTCTCCTTTCCCTTCCTTCTTCCTGTACCTTTCTCCTATTCCTGCTCTTCCTCTTCCCCTTCCTACCCTCTTTCCTCCTCTTTCTCTCCTTTCCCTCCTCCTCTCCTTACCTCTTTCTTTTCACCCTCTCTCCCTTCTCTACTTTCTTCCTTCCTCCTCTCCTTCCCCTTCCTTCTTCCCTTACCTCTTCTTCTTTCCCTTCCTACCCTCTCTCCTTCCTTTTCTCTCCCTTCCATCTTCCTTTCCTTTCCCTTTCCTTTCTCCCTCCCTCCCTTCTCTACTTTCCTCCTTCCTCCTCTCCTTCCCCTTCCTTCTTCCCGTACCTTTCTCCTACTCCTGCTCTTCCTCTTCCCCTTTCTACCCTCTCTCCTCCTCTTTCTCTCCTCTCCATCCTCCTCTCCTTACCTCTTTCTTCTTTCCCAAACTGGGGGATTTTAAGACGGCTGGGTTCAAACTCCCAGAATTCTCCAAGCCAGCCAGCGGTTTGGAGACAGGGTTGTGGCAATGCAGGCTGGCTGGGGAATTCTGGGAGTTGAAGTCCACCTGTCTTAATATTGCCTGGTGTGAAAAATTGTATTCCAAACCCTACGATTTGGGAAGCCGGGAGACTGGGGTGATTGATAGGAGAGGACTTGATTGATTGATAGGAGCCGAGGTGGCGCAGTGGTTAAATGCAGCACTGCAGGCTACTTCAGCTGACTGCAGTTCAGCAGTTCGGCTGTTCAAATCCCACTAGGCTCAAGGTTGACTCAGCCTTCCATCCTTCCGAGGTGGGTAAAATGAGGACCTGGATTGTTGTTGGGGGCAATATATGCTGACTCTGTAAACCGCTTAGAGAGGGCTGAAAGCCCTATGAAGCGGTATATAAGTCTAACTATTGCTATTGCTATTTGACTGTGGAGTTCTTGGTGTTCTGTGAGATTGTTTTCTTGCTGACGTTTCATTACCTAGCTAGGTAACATCATCAGTGCTAGAAGGGAGTGTGGCTTGCAGAGAGGAGGAGGAAGAGGAGGAGGAGAAGGAGGAGGAGGAGGAAAAGGAAGAGAGTGAGAGGAGGAGGAGGAGGAGGAAGAGAAGGAGGAGGAGGAGGAGGAGGAGGAGGAGGAGGAGGAGGAAGAGGAAAAAGACTGGGGGGTCCTTGGTGCTCTCTGAGCTGGGTGGTTTTCTTGCAGATGTTTCATTACCCAACTCAGTGCTAGAAGGGAGTGTGGCTTGCAGAGAGGAGGAAGAAGAGGAGGAAGAGAAGGAGGAGGAGGAGGAGGAGGAGGAGGACTGTGGGGTCCTTGGTGCTCTCTGAGCTTGGTAGTTTTCTTGCACATGTTTCATTACCCAACTAGGTAACATCATCAGTGCTAGAAGGGAGAGGGGTTTGATCTTATTTTTATATACTGATTATGTTCCCTAGTTGAGTAATGAAATTTCTGCAAGAAAATCACCGAGCTCAGGGAACACCGAGTCCATATGCCTTCTCCTCCTCCTCTTTTTCGCCTGCATGCCAACACCCAACTTCCTTCTAGCACTGATGATGCTACCTAGTTGGGTCATGAAACGTCGGTGAGAAAATCCCCAAGAACGTCAAGGACCCCACAGTTCAACCCTGAGCCACAAATATTCCTTTCCATTAGAATGAACACTGAAGCTACACCACCTGCCTCCATTTTTCCACCAGGGTTACGTTCAGAAATGGACAACGGAAATGCCTCGTTCCAGGAAACAATTTCGTCCCCTGGTCGCACACATTTTACTTATTTCTCTTATTTAAAATATAAACCTTCCTATCTTATAAACAGCCCACTAATCAAAAGATGGGAAATCTTGAAGGTCCAGAGGGATTTTTAAACCCCTGACAAATCATAATTTTTAATAAGTTACATATTATTAGAAGCCTGGGGAATAATCATATTACCTGCTTGATGGATAACATTTTAATTAAATGTACATTTAATCAATAGCTCATCTTTGGCTTGATTCTACCCTATATTGGAATGCAGGTCGCCGCCAGCTTGGGGATTTATGTTGCCCATATATCTCGAAGGAAGAAGCAGACTGGTCTCGGGGTGAAAAAGATTGTGTGTCTTTGCACCGAGCAACACAAAGAAGCACACCAATAAAATGCTTCCCAGGTTGCTAAGAATGGGTAGATTTGCTTAAGCCAGTGGTTCCCAAACTTGGCAACTTTAAGACTTGTGGACTTCAACTCCCAGAATTCTCCAGCCAGAGTTGAAGTCCACAAGTCTTAAAGTTGCCAAGTTTGGGAACCACTGGCTTAAGCAAATCTACCCATTCCTAAACCTCTAGATTCTAGAAAGGGAGGAGGAGGATGACAAGAAGAGGAGGAGGAGAAGAAAAAGAAGTAGAGGAAGAGGAGGAAGAGAAGAGGAAGAGGAAGAGGAGGAGGAGGAGAAGGGGGAGGAGGTGGAAGAAGAGGAGGAGGAGGAGGAGGAGGAGGAGGGGGAGGAGGGGAAGAAGAAGAAGAAGAGGAGGAGGAGGAGGAGAGGAAGGAGGAGGAAGAGGAGGAGAGGAAGAAGAAGGAGGAGGAGAGGAAGAAGGAAGAGAAGGAGGAGGAGGAGGAGGAGGGAAGAAGAAGAGGAGGAGGAGGAGGAGAGGAAGGAGGAGGAGGAGCGGAAGAAGGAAGAGAAGGAGGAGGAGAAGAAGAAGAAGAGGAGGAGGAGGAGGAGAGGAAGGAGGAGGAGGAGGAGAGGAAGGAGGAGGAGGAGAGGAAGAAGGAAGAGGAGGAGGAGAGGAAGGAGGAGGAGGAGAGGAAGAAGGAGGAGGAGGAGAGGAAGAAGGAAGAGAAGGAGGAGGAGAAGAAGAAGAAGTAGAAGAGGAGGAGGAGGAGGAGGAGAGGAAGAAGAAGGAGGAGGAGGAGAGGAAGAAGGAAGAGAAGGAGGAGGAGGAGGAGGAGGAGAAGAAGAAGATGATGATGATGATGATGATGATGATGATGATGATGATGATGATTGTGGAGTCTTGGTGTTACGTGAGCTTTTCTTGCTGACATTTTATGACTTAACTAGGTAAGAAGAGGGGGAGACAGGGGGAAGGAGGGAGGAGGAGGAGGAGGAGGAAGAAGAAGAAAGTATGCTGCTCTGCCGAGAGAATCCACTTGCTTTCTATTTGAGGAAGCAAAGACGAAGAGATATATCACCCTTCGGTCCTTCCTTTCTCAGGCCAGCTGTAGAGAGGACGAAGCAAAATTTAAAAAGGAGGAGCCATGTTGACTTTTCCCTTTAAGTGGGGTCGTGACATGGAGCTGAATTATCTCCTCTCCACCTCTGGCCAGATGTGATGTTGACGTAGCTGGCTCAGTTTCGGCTTCCCATCCGCCGGGATGAGAAAGGAGCCGACTTGGAGGGACGAAATAATCTTCCCAGCGGTTGAATTTCTCTTATTTCAAAATTTTAAACAATGATTGGTGAGGAGGAAACAGAGCAAGGCTGGTTTTTGCAGCAGAAGGGCTTAAGATGCCCGAAGATCAATGCTCCTCCGACTTACGACCGTTCTTTTAGTGGCCGTTCTCTTTCTCTTTCTGAAGGGTTTCAGTTTAGCAATTTCTTGATGGTTTGATCCCTCTCTCTCCCCCCCCCTCTCTCTTTTTAAACAAAAAATGAAGCCTTAAATATCAAATGCTCCGAGCTGCCAAGGATAAAATATCTCAGTGTTTCAAGTAGTCAGTCCTGATGAATTATATACCACTTCATAGTGACGGAAACTTATTGCATGTCAGATATTGTCAAATATTGAATCGCGCAGCCAGCCATCAATTAAAGTCAAATGCTAAATATTGTACCGTGTCAGCCAGAAAATACTGTCCCTAAAGGCGGTTGATGTCAGATGTCAATTAATCCCGTCAAATGCCAACTGTCAAGTGCGGTTAAATATCCGGGCTGGAGGCGTAGATCACCGCACAAGAGTTCCGGGTGTTAAATATTACAACACTGGCTGTAAAATAGATTCCGCATCCACGGCTTCTCAGCACAATTTCCTAAGGAGGAAGTGGGGCAAAGGGGCAGCTTTGGCTCCCGATATAAAAATTGAATAAAGGCCCAATCCTGCACGACAGGGAATCGCTCGGGAGCACAAGGCCTCGCCCAAGGAGCGTTTAAAGGCCACGTTAAAAGCCGATGGGGCGACACGGAGGGAGGGCAGGCTGGTTGCCTTCATTCTGCCCGACATCGTTAAAGGAAGCGAAGGGAGGAAAATTATCCACAAAGGGAGAGACCCAGATGGTGGAAACAGCAGCAGCCAAGCGGAGGTTAGAGTCTCTTGAGGCTTTAAGGACATACTGTATCTATCTATCCCTCTATCTACCTATTCTCTCTCACTTTCTCTCTCTCCCCCTCTCCATCATCCCATCCATCCATTCATCCATCACCTATCTAATTCATCCATCCATCCATCATCTATCCATCCATCTATCTATCTATGTATCTATCTATCTATCCATCCATCCACTCTCTCCATCATCCATCCATCCATCCATCATATGTATCTATCCATCTATCTATCTAGTCTCTCTCGCTTTCTCTGTCTCTCACTCTCTCTCCCCCTCCATCATCCATCCATCCATCACCTATCTAATTCATCCATCCATCCATCTATCACCTATCTAATTCATCCATCCATCCATCATCTATCCATCCATCTATCTATGTATCTATCTATCTATCCATCCATCCATCCACTCTCTCTATCATGTATCCATCCATCATATATGTATCTATCCATCTATCTATCTAGTCTCTCTCGCTTTCTCTGTCTCTCACTCTCTCTCCCCCTCCATCATCCATCCATCCATCCATCCATCACCTATCTAATTCATCCATCCATCCATCTATCACCTATCTAATTCATCCATCCATCCATCATCTATCCATCCATCTATCTATGTATCTATCTATCTATCTATCCATCCATCCACTCTCTCTATCATCTATCCATCCATCATATATGTATCTATCCATCTATCTATCTAGTCTCTCTCGCTTTCTCTGTCTCTCACTCTCTCTCCCCCTCTCCATCATCCATCACCTAATTCATCCATCCATCCATCACCTATCTAATTCAACCATCCATCCATCATCTATCCATCCATCTATCTATGTATCTATCTATCCATCCATCCATCCACTCTCTCCATCATCCATCCATCACCTGTCCATCCATCCATCCATTCGTCATATATCTATCATCTATCTATCTAGTCTCTCGCTTTCTCTCTCTCTCTCTCTCTCCCCCTCTCCATCATCCATCCATTCATTCATCACCTATCTATCCTTCCATCCATCCATCCATCCATCCATCCATCCATCCATCCATCACCTATCTTAATTCATCCAGCCAGCCATCATCTATCCATCCATCTATCTATATCCATCCATTCATCCATCAATCTATCCATCTATCTATGTATCTATCTATCCATCCATCCATTCTCTCTCTCCATCATCCATCCATCTATCTCCTCTCCATCCATCCATGCATCCATCCATCCATCTATCTAAGAAGGAGAAAAAAGAGGGAAGGAAGGAGAGAAGGAAGGATCACCCCAAGAAAGCAGGGGGGGTGCTCTGAAGGGATTGGGGTTACCGGAGGGTAGATGCCCAGAGATGAAGCCAGCCGAGGGTCCTTCAGGTTGGCATCCCCAGCAGGGCGAAGGCTGGTGCTGAAGCCCGCGGAGGGTCTCGGGGGCCCCTTCCCTCCTCCTTCCTGCCCTTCCTCACATGCCTGCCTTTCACAGAGACTGGATTTTGTGCCCACCCCCACCCCCACCCAGTCCCGCGAGCCACAAAGGGGCTTCCCCCTCCCTGGCCCCCTTTGTCTGCCAGCCACCATGGAAACAGGGAGGACCCTGTTGCCCCTCCGCCCGGCAGCTCTGGAGATTTGCTGGGGAGGGTCTTTGGAAAGAAGAGGCTGGTTTGGGCAGGTGGGAGGAGGGGGCAGAGAGGGGTGGGGGCTCCATCACTGGAGGCTTCTGAAAAGAGCCTGGGCAAGCATTTGTCTGGAATGGTCAAGGGTCTCCTGCCTGAGCAGGAGGTCTGGACTAGAAGACCTTTAAGGTCCCTTCCGACTCTGGTATTCTGTTAAGATCGGTTCCTGGAATTGGGGATGGCTAGTTTGATGAAAAGATTAGTTTCCACCCATCGTTTCTCTGGTGCTTTGGAGGATAGGTTGACCCCCCTCGTCTTTGGGGCAGCCCCTCAAATATTGGAACATGTCATCCCTAGTCCTCCTCTTCTGAACTTCTAAAGAATACAGAACCATTGGAAGCGTTCAGTTTTGGTCGCCACGATGTAGAAAAGATGTGGAGACTCTGGAAAGAGTGCAGAGAAGAGCAACAAAGAGGATGAGGGGACTGGAGGCTAAAACATATGAAGAACGGTTGCAGGAACTGGGTATGTCTAGTTTAATGAAAATAAGGATTAGAGGAGACAGGATAGCAGTCTTTCCATATCTCAGGAGCTGCCCCAAAGAAGAGGGAGTCAAACTATTCTCCAAGGCACCTGAGGGCAGGACAAGAAGCAATGGGTGGAAACTAATCAAGGAGAGAAGCAACTTAGAACTGAGGAGAAATTTCCTGACAGTTAAAACAAATAATCAGTGGAACAGAAGTTGCCTTCAGAAGTTGTGGGAGCTTCATCCCTGGAGGCTTTCAAGGAGAGACTCGGCTGACATCTGTCGGAAATGGTCTCCTGCTTGGGCGGGTGGGTGGGTGGGTTGGACTAGATGACCTCCCAGGTCCCTTCCAGCCATAAGATTGCATGTTCTATGATGAAGGTCATCTTCTGGACAGGCTGAGGCATGATCCCCTTCCTCTTCCTCTCTTCCAAGTCTCCCTCTTCCTATTTCCCCTGATTTACCTTCTTCCTTTTCCTCCCCCCTTTTTATATTCCGACCATCTGGGAACAAGGAGTTTGGCCCCTTTTGGAGCCACTGGGATTTGGGGGGTTAATAGGCAGTTTCTCAAAACCTGGCAAAGAACTTGGTGAGGGTGTGTGTGTGTGTGTGTGTGTGTGTGTGAGAAGAGAGGAGAGAGAGAGAGAGAGAGAGAGAGAGAGAGAGAGAGAGAGAGAGAGAGAGAGACCATCATCCCACCCCTCTCCTCCTCCCCATCTTCCCCTTCTTCCTCCTCTCCTCCTCCTCTTCCCTTTCCCCCTCCTCCTCTGCACCCTCCCCGCTCCATTCTCTCCTCCTCCTTCTCTTTCCTCCTCCTTCCTCACCTCCTCTTCCCCTTCCTTCTTCTCCTTCACCCTCCTCCTTCTCCTCCTTCGCCTTCCTTCCCTTCCTCCTCCTCCTCCCTTTCCTCCTCTTCCTCCTTCACTCTCCTTCTCCTCCTTCTCCTTGCCCCCTCCCCCTCCTCCCCTTCCTCCTCTTCCCCTTCCTCCTCCTCCTCCTGCTCCCCCTTTGCCCACATCCCCCTCCTCCTCCTCCCTTCCATCTCCTCCGCCCTCTTCCCCTTCCTGCTCCTCCCCCTCCGCCTTCCTCCTCCTCTCCCTTCGCCCTCCTCCACCCCCTTCCTCCTCCTCCTCCTCTTCCCAGACCCCCCACCTGCTTGATGCCAAGGCTGGGCCCTGGGCATTCCTGTCGCCCAACTGGAAGCCCCCCTGCCAGAAGGTGCATGGCACATTTGATGCTCCCCGCTGGCTGCATTTCCTTTCCATGCAGGAGAAAGAACCGTCAGCATTAAGGAAATCAGAGACGCCCCCTCGTTTCCCCCAATCGAATGTCACACCCGGATATCTGCACCTCCAGGGAGAGTTTCGCCCCTGCCTCGCCTCCCCCCCCCCCACTCTCCCCTTCAGTCCTTCCTTAACAAAGGGAAAGCTGAAAGGAGGGAAGTAGCCCTCAAAACTTACAGTTCAGTGATAAGATTCTTCTGACTTTCCATGATCTGTCCCATCACGTAGTGTAAAAAGACATGAATTCCTCTAACCCATGCTGCTGGTACAAAGCTGCTTCTGGTAGAACCGAAGGCGATTCAGTTTATGCCCAGTAATGCCTCTTTGAAATCCTGCCTGGACTTCTGTTCTCAGTCCACAGACTGCCGGAGCCTAAGGGCTTGTAGGATTTTGAGCTTAAAGGGTTTCAAACTCTAGCAGGTGGGACGTACGAAGGGATCTGTCCACACTGATACCAGGTAGATCAGGCAGGGGATAAGAGAGAATGGAATTCCCTGGGAGGCCCTGCTACAGTTCTCCTTTATCTTGAATAAACTCATTGTAGTTATCATAGTATCCCATAGTAATGCCTTGGTATAAGGCCACACTTGGAATATGGCATTCAGTTTCGGTCACCACGATGTAAAAAAGATGTGGAGACTTTGGAAAGAGTGAAGAGAAGAGCAAGAAAGAGGATGAGGGGACTGGAGGCTAAAACATATGAAGAACAGTTGCAGGAACTGGGGATGACTAGTTTAATGAAAAGAAGGACTAGGAGAGACATGATAGCAGTCTTCCAATATCTCAGGGGTTGCCACAAAGAAGAGGGAGTCAAGCTATTCTCCAAGGCACCTGAGGGTAAAAAAGAAGCAATGGGTGGAAACTAATCAAGGAGAGAAGCAACTTAGAACTGAGGAGAAATTTCCTGACAGTGAGAACAATTAATCAGTGGAAAAACTTGCCTCCAGAAGTTGTGGATGCTCCAACACTGGAGGTTTTTAAGAAGAAGCTGGACAATCATTTGTCTGACGTGGTGTAGGGTTTCCTGCCTAGGCAGGGGGTTGGACTAGAAGACCTCCAAGGTCCCTTCCAACACTGCTATTCTATTCTATTCCTAGGACTGGATGGGTCTTAGAGGTCTTCTAGTCCAGCCTCCTGCCCAGCTGGGATAATACCAAGTCTTTTTCGTGGCAACCTCCAGGGAGATAAACCATTTCACCAATTCTTTTCACTGTCGAGAAATTTCTCCCGGCTGACAGGGGGAATTCTGGGAGTTGAAGTCCGCCCCTCTTAAAAGTGATCCAGGCTAGGAAACAATGGGAAAAATTTTAGCCCGCAGCAGCCTGAAAGCCAAAAAGGATGCTGCAGTCAGGACTTTGAGGCCTGGACCCCCACCCTTCCTTTGAGCCCTTTCCTTCTTCCTTTCTCCAGCATCCCCCTCCCTCTCCCTTCCAGCTCAAAGAGAATTGGCATTTCATTCCTTCCGTGGAAATACAAACCAGAAACGCTCGCGAAGAAGCCAACCAGAAAGGTAGAAAGAGGGCCAGGAGCGCTGAAGGAAAGAGGATGAAACGCTGAGCCAGCAGATCCAAAGAGAGAGAGAGAGAGAAAGAGGGGGGGGAAATCTTCCAGTAATTTCAGGCGAGGGGCTTCCAGCCGCAAGCAGAAAAAACTCAGGGTGGGGGCCACCGGCACCCTTAATGAAGTTACCACCATCGGCCGATTAGGTTAGCTGGTCCTGCGGGATTGGCCAGGGAGGTGATGGACTGGAAGTTTAACGGGAACTAAATTGCATTTCATTTCAATTTGGCCATAAATGTGATGATTTCGTCAAATAAGCACAAGGGGGAAGGGAGGGAGGGATGAGCTGGTGAGACACACACAGCCCCCCCCCCCCCCCCGGGAGGCTCGGGCTGCCTTCGGAAAACTGCTAGGATGGAGTTTCCCCAGGGCTAATTAGGCAAAGGGATGATTTGGTACGGGGAGAGAGGAGGAGCTCAGGACTGAAAGGGTGGACTCCTTGGTGGTCTCTGAGCCTGGGGGTTTTCTTGGCAGACGTTTCATGACCCAACCAGGGAACATCATCAGTGCTAGAAGGGAAGGGGGTGTGCGGAGAGGAGGAGGAAGAAGACAGAGGAGGAGGAAAAGGAGGAGGAGAACAATGACAGTGGTCCTTGATGCTCTCTAAGCTTGGTTGTTTTCCTACAGATGTTTCATGACCCAACTAGGTAACATAATCAGTGATGTCTCTCTGCCTCCCTCCCGCCCTCCATCCCTCTCCCTCCTTCCTTCCTTCTTTTCTTCCTTCCTTCCTTCCTTCTTTCCTCCCTTCCTTCCTTCCTTCTTTCCTTCCTTCCTTCCTTCCTTCCTTCCTTCCTCTCTCTGAGCTTGGTTGTTTTCCTACAGATGTTTCATGACCCAACTAGGTAACATAATCAGTGATGTCTCTCTGCCTCCCTCCCTCCCTCCATCCCTCTCCCTCCTTCCTTCCTTCCTTTCTTCCTTCCTTCCTTCCTTCTTTCCTCCCTTCCTCCCTCCCTCCCTCCCTCCCTCCCTTCCTTCCTTCCTTCCTTCCTTCCTCTCTCTGAGCTTGGTTGTTTTCCTACAGATGTTTCATGACCCAACTAGGTAACATAATCAGTGATGTCTCTCTCCCTCCCTCCCTCCCTCCATCCCTCTCCCTCCTTCCTTCCTTCCTTTCTTCCTTCCTTCCTTCCTTCTTTCCTTCCTTCCTTCCTTCCTTCCTTCCTTCCTTCCTTCCTTCCTTCCTTCCTCTCTCTGAGCTTGGTTGTTTTCCTACAGATGTTTCATGACCCAACTAGGTAACATAATCAGTGATGTCTCTCTCCCTCCCTCCCTCCATCCCTCTCCCTCCTTCCTTCCTTCCTTTCTTCCTTCCTTCCTTCCTTCTTTCCTCCCTTCCTCCCTCCCTCCCTCCCTCCCTCCCTTCCTTCCTTCCTTCCTTCCTTCCTCTCTCTGAGCTTGGTTGTTTTCCTACAGATGTTTCATGACCCAACTAGGTAACATAATCAGTGATGTCTCTCTCCCTCCCTCCCTCCCTCCATCCCTCTCCCTCCTTCCTTCCTTCCTTTCTTCCTTCCTTCCTTCCTTCTTTCCTTCCTTCCTTCCTTCCTTCCTTCCTTCCTTCCTTCCTTCCTTCCTTCCTTCCTTCCTCTCTCTGAGCTTGGTTGTTTTCCTACAGATGTTTCATGACCCAACTAGGTAACATAATCAGTGATGTCTCTCTCCCTCCCTCCCTCCCTCCATCCCTCTCCCTCCTTCCTTCCTTCCTTTCTTCCTTCCTTCCTTCCTTCTTTCCTCCCTTCCTCCCTCCCCTCCCTCCCTCCCTCCCTTCCTTCCTTCCTTCCTTCCTTCCTCTCTCTGAGCTTGGTTGTTTTCCTACAGATGTTTCATGACCCAACTAGGTAACATAATCAGTGATGTCTCTCTCCCTCCCTCCCTCCCTCCATCCCTCTCCCTCCTTCCTTCCTTCCTTTCTTCCTTCCTTCCTTCCTTCTTTCCTCCCTTCCTCCCTCCCTCCCTCCCTCCCTCCCTCCCTTCCTTCCTTCCTTCCTTCCTTCCTCTCTCTGAGCTTGGTTGTTTTCCTACAGATGTTTCATGACCCAACTAGGTAACATTGTGATGCCTCACTGCCTCCTTCCCTCCATCCCTCTTCCCTCCCTCCCTCCCTCCCTCCTTCCTTCCTTCCTTCTTTCCTTCCTTCCTTCCTTCCTTCCTTCCTTCCTCTCTCTGAGCTTGGTTGTTTTCCTACAGACATTTCATGACCCAACTAGATAACATAATCAGTGCTAGAAGGGGGTGGCGTTTGCGAGGAGGAGGCAGGAGGAGGAGGAGGCAGAGGAGGAAAAAGAAGGAGGCCTGTGGGGTCCCTTGGTGCTCTCTGAGCCTGGCGGTTTTCTTGCAGAACATTTCATGACTCAATTAGGTAGCATCATCAGTGCTAGAAGGGAATAGAGCTTGTGGAGAGGAGGAGGAGGAAGAGGAGGGGGAAGAATAGCAATAGCAATAGCAGTTAGACTTATCTACCGCTTCATAGGGCTTTCAGCCCTCTCTAAGCGGTTTACAGAGTCAGCACATCACCCCCAACAACAATCCGGGTCCTCATTTTACCCACCTCGGAAGGATGGAAGGCTGAGTCAACCCGAAGAGGGGGGACAGCAGAGTCCTTGGTGCTCTCTGAGCTTGGTGGTTTTCTTGCAGACGTTTCATCACCCAACTAGGTAGCATTATCAGTGCTAGAAGGGAAGGGGCTTTCCTTTCGGTTGGAATACATGTAACTTGCTTTCAGAGAGAAACGCTACTTCCCCCTAGCACTGATGATGTTACCTAGTTGGGTAGGGAAGGTTTTAAGTGAGAGGACCGGTGGTAAATAACATTTTCAGTACTGCTGTAACTTGGAAAAGGCCCTAACCCAATGGTTTTAAACCGAGGATTACCTGCATTAGACCCCACCCCTCCCTGTGGTTAAAACCCTGTCCATTTATTTAAAGGGTGGATGCTGCACTGCCAGAGGATGAGCCAAGGTGGCGCAGTGGTTAAATGCAGCACTGCAGGCTACTGCTAGATCAGCAGGTCAGCGGTTCAAATCTCAGGGTTGACTCAGCCTTCCATCCTTCCGAGGTGGGTAAAATGAGGACCCAGATTGTTGGGGGCAATATGCTGACTCTGTAAACCGCTTAGAGAGGGCTGAAAGGCCTATGAAGCGGTATATAAGTCTACTGCTATTGCTATTGCTATTGATGGGCTTTGTAATCCCATACCTAAAGGCAGACTATAAAGAAAAGGTTTAAAAATAGATCGAGGTACAAATATTATCCAAAAGAAATCACTGTTCTGAATTAAAAACAATCCGTCTGCTCAGTGGCATTTTTTAAAATGACTATTGAAACGACTTTTATTACTATAAACTGGTCAGTCCTGGAGGGTAGATGTAAATTTGTACAAATGAATGGATCTCAACTTCCAAGTAAATTATCGCACATATAAAAACTTTACTGCTTACATAACAGTCAGTTATTTTCCAGGAGAGAGAAAGATTTGCTCTCCCCTCCCACCGTGTTCCCCGTCTCTCTATTATTCCCCAAACACTTTTAAACACTCTGTTCCAACATGCTGAAATTATGGTCAGAGACATATTTTCTCCCCTCCGGAAGGGTTTAGAAATATAAGTTAACCCTTGGAGGTCTATGGTGTTCTTGGTCGTTCTAGCCATCCCCTTCTCTGTGGTAACTGGGAGCATTTTGGCCCATCAGCATATATCTGGAAGGGTGTGGATGGGTGTGACCAGAGGTGGGTTCCTACCAGTTCGCACCTATTCGGTAGAACCGGTTCGTCAAATCTACCGAACCGGTTAGAAGAGGTTCCACCAGTGGACCCGGAAAGCAGGCCACACCTACAGAAGAGGTTCCAAAAATTTTTGAAACCCACCACTGGGTGTGACCCAAACACTAAGTGTGCAAACTTTGTTAAGAGAAAGAGGAATAAAATTAGAGAAAAATAGAAATAGAAAATAGACTAGACTAGACTAAGAAATGAGAATAGAAGAGAAGAGAATAGTAAAATAGGAATAGGAATTAGAATAGGAATAGGAACAGGAAGAGAAGAGAATAGGTATTAGGAATAGAATAAAATAGAATAGGAATTAGAATAGAATAGGAACAGAATAGAATAGAATAGAATAGAATAGAATGCAATGCAATGCAATACAATACAATACAATGCGTTAGAATACAATAGAGAATAAGAATATGAATAAGAATAAAATAGGAATAGGAATAAGAATAGAATAGAATAGGAATAGAATAGGAATAGAATAGGAATTAGGAATTAGGAATTAGGAATTAGGAATTAGGAATTAGGAATTAGGAATTAGGAATTAGGAATAGAATAAAATAGAATAGGAATTAGAATAGAATAGGAATAGAATAGAATAGAATGCAATGCAATGCAATACAATACAATGCATTAGAATACAATAGAGAATAAGAATATGAATAAGAATAAACTAGGAATTAGGAATTAGGAATAGAATAGAATAGGAATTAGGAATTAGGAATTAGGAATTAGAAATTAGGAATTAGGAATTAGGAATTAGGAATTAGGAATTAGGAATTAGGAATTAGGAATTAGGAATTAGGAATTAGGAATTAGGAATAGAATAGCAATAGCAATAGCAGTAGACTTATATACCGCTTCATAGGGCTTTCAGCCCCCTCTAAGCGGTTTACAGAGTCAGCATATTGCCAACAACAACAATCCGGGTCCTCATTTTACCCACCTCGGAAGGATGGAAGGCTGAGTCAGCCCTGAGCCGGTGAGATTTGAACCGCTGAACTGCTGATCTAGCAGTCAGCTGAAGTAGCCTGCAGTGCTGCATTTAACCACCGCGCCACCTCGGCTCTAGAATAGAATAGAATAGGAATTAGAATAGAATAGGAATAGAATAGAACGCAATGCAATGCAATAGAATACAACAGAGAATAAGAATATGAATAGAATAGGAGAACTAATCTCCTTGATTAGTTTCCATCCATTGTTTCTTGTCTTCCTTCTGGTGTTTGGAGAATACGTTGGCCTCCCTCCTCTTTGGGGCAGCCCCTCAAATACTGGCATACGGCTATTATGTCCCCCCTGGTCCTTCTTTTCTCCAGACTGGCCAAACCCAAATCCTGGAACCGTTCTTCTTATGTTTTAGCCTCCAGGCCTTTGATCATCTTTGTTGCTCTTCTCTGAACTTTTCCCAAAGTCTCAACATCTGTTTTGTAATGCGGTGACCAAAACTGGACGCAGGACTCCAAGGGTGGCCTTCCTAAGGCTTTATAAAACTCCTGGTTATTAACACGCCACGTGTAAAAGTTATAATTTAGGAAGAATCAAAACCGATGATTACCCTGCAGGAAATGATCTAAAGAGATCCCAAACAGAATATCCTTAAGTTTTGCGATGTTGCTTAATATGCAGAAGTTTCTCAGAATTTCTCCTGGCATTTCATACATTTCATGTCTCTCGTAAAATTAGTGGCATCTGATTGATCCGGTTGCCAGAAGCCACGATTATTGTGTCTATAGATTGCGGGCAACGTCTCTAGGAAGTGTATTTGGAGACATTAATTTATCCCACTAATTATTTTGTTATCTGTTTTTGGGATACTTCAAAGCCATTTGTCACTTTAAATACCCATCTATAAAATGATGCAAAATTAAAAAAATAAATTAAATCAGCAGAAAAATCACCAGGATCACAGCAGGAAATTTTTTAAAAGAAATAAAGGAAGGAATTTGGGCTGTTATTCTCATTATCCCTGAATACAAAGAAACTGAGTTTTTTTCCTTCTTCCCTCTCTCCCTCCCTCCTCATTCATCCATATTCTCGATGCCTTATTTTTTCCTTTCTTCCTTCTTTTCTTCCTTCCTCACTCCATCCCTCCTTCCCATCTCTTTCTTTCCTTCTCTGTTTCCTTCCTGTCTTTCTTCCTTTCCTCGTTCCCTTTCTCTCTCCCTTCCTTCCATGTCCTTCTCCTTTCCTCCCTTCCTTCGTGGTTTCCTTCTTTCTTCCCTCCCTCGTCCCTTCCTTTCTTCCCTTCTCCTTCTTCTCTGACTTGTTTCTTTCTTCCTTTTTTTTTCTTCCTCCCATCCATACCCGTCTATCTTCCAATCCCTCCCTCCCTTCCATTCTTCTCCCTTCCTTCTCTTTCTCTCTCTTCTCTTCTTCCCTCCTTCCTCCCTCCCTCCTCCCTTTCTTTCCTTCCTTCTCCCTCTTCCCTGACTCCTTTCTTTCTTCCTTTTTCTTTTCTTCCTCCCATCCATATCTGTCTATCTTCCAATCCCTCCCTCCCATTCTTCTCTCTTGCTTCCTTGCTACTCTTTCTCTCTCTTCTCTTCTTCTCTCCTCCCTCCCTCCCTTTCTTTCTTCCCTTCTCCTTCTTCTCTGACTTGTTTCTTTCTTCCTTTTTCTTTTCTTCCTCCCATCCATACCCATCTATCTTCCAATCCCTCCCTCCCTTCCATTCTTCTCTCTTCCTTCCTTCTTTCTCTTCTCTTCTTCCCTCCTTCCTCCCTCCCTCCTCCCTTTCTTTCTTTCCTTCTCCTTCTTCTCTGACTCCTTTCTTTCTTCCTTTTTCTTTTCTTCCTCCCATCCATACCCGTCTATCTTCCAATCCCTCCCTCCCTTCCATTCTTCTCCCTTCCTTCTCTTTCTCTCTCTTCTCTTCTTCCCTCCTTCCTCCCTCCCTCCTCCCTTTCTTTCCTTCCTTCTCCCTCTTCCCTGACTCCTTTCTTTCTTCCTTTTTCTTTTCTTCCTCCCATCCATATCTGTCTATCTTCCAATCCCTCCCTCCCATTCTTCTCTCTTGCTTCCTTGCTACTCTTTCTCTCTCTTCTCTTCTTCTCTCCTCCCTCCCTCCCTTTCTTTCTTCCCTTCTCCTTCTTCTCTGACTTGTTTCTTTCTTCCTTTTTCTTTTCTTCCTCCCATCCATACCCATCTATCTTCCAATCCCTCCCTCCCTTCCATTCTTCTCTCTTCCTTCCTTCTTTCTCTTCTCTTCTTCCCTCCTTCCTCCCTCCCTCCTCCCTTTCTTTCTTTCCTTCTCCTTCTTCTCTGACTCCTTTCTTTCTTCCTTTTTCTTTCTTCCTCCCATCCATACCCGTCTATCTTCCAATCCCTCCCTCCCTCCCATTCTTCTCTCTTCCTTCCTTCTCTTTCTCTCTCTTCTCTTCTTCCCTCCTTCCTCCCCCTCCCTCCCTTCTTCCTTCCCCTCCATGAACACCAGGTGATCTGTCATTCCAAACCCCCCACCCTCCAGTAGCGTTCCTCCCTGCATTCGGTGCCACCAAGGGCATCGCGAGGAGGGGGGGCGTCGCAGAGAATCAGGCGAGGGCCGCAGACAGCTGGGTCCTGGGGGAGCAGAGCCTCTCTCCCCCCAGCTGCTCCGTCCCAGGGGTGGTGGTGGTTCCGAGGCGCTTGCCAGCTGGATCTCCCCAGGCATCGGCACCACTGCTCGGCTGGCCCAGGTGAGGCAGCGCGAGATTTTCAGGCTAGGTAAACAGTCAGGCCTGCCCACTTAAACACATCCCGCCAGGGACCATCCTTCACCTGGGCACATCTGCAGGCCTGCCTGGCAACATCTGGAGAACGTCACTTTCGTAACCTTGCATTTCTGCTGGGCTGCTCGGCTCCAGATGCAGCCTGGCCTCCCCAGAGGTTCCACCCAGAGATGCTGGCTGCACCTTCGCTGCCTTCCCCTGTTTTGACCAGAGGCGCTTTTACCCACCTCCGGCCAGTGTGAGCATGGGAGTTGTAGTCCGGGGCATCTCAGGCGTGCTTTTTGTGGAGGGGATCTGGGCTGGAAGCGCCTGGTCTTTCGAACTCAAAGGCCTGGAGACTGGACCGTATGAAGAACGGCTGCAGCTTTTGGGCCTGGCTAAAGAAAAGGAGCCTTGGGGGTGAGAGGATAGCCGGATTCCGGTATTTGACGGGTTGGCACAAAGAAGAGGAGGGTCAATAATTCTCCAAAGAACCAGAAGGCAGGACAAGAAGCAATGGGTGGAAACTAATCAAGGAGAGAAGCAACTTAGCACTAAGGAGAAACTTCTTAACAGTGAGGCCAATGAAGCAGTGGGACAGAAGTTGCCTCCAGAAATTGTGGGTGCTCCAACACTGGAGGGTTTTAAAAAGAGATTGGACAGCCGTTTGTCTGAAATGGTAGAAGGAGGTCACCTTCCTGAGCAGGGGGCTGGACTAGAAGACCTCCAAGATCCCTTCCAACTCTGTTATTCCCTTCTCTTCTCTTCTATTCTATTCATTATTCCAAACTAGTCTCTATCCCCCAGACACGCCTCTGTCCCCCAATTCTTTTGCTGATCATCACAAGAGTATGATGTCCCAATTTATTTTAATTTATTATTATTATTTGGAACTGTGTTTTAACTACGGAAATATGAACAACAAAACAAGTGGAAAATACGCCTTTGAATATTATAGCGATATGAAAGCGGGGGAAGTTAAAATAGGGATAGAAAATAGTGGGGGGGAATACTATATATTAATATGTTAAGATATGCGAAAGGACAGAAAGATGGTTCAGAAAGGGAGATAATAAAAGACGTGTATAAATAATATGGAACAACGGAAATGAAATGTAATATTTAGGAATAATAACACTATGTTTATGTCTACTGAAATGTATGTTACCCTGTTACCACAGCATTCATGTACTGATATATAGAGTCACAACCCCTGGTAAGCCCCAATTATGGGAGGAAGCTAACTGCTTCCATCATCTGTCAATCGGCTCGTCACAAGAGTGCATCACGACAGAAACCCAATAGTTTTACTGTTGCCTTTGTTATATTTGTGTTTTTTTTATTTGTGCTGATAAATAAATAAAGGGAGACTAGTATAGATCTATTTCAAGCTATTTAGCTCTCATCATTTAGCTAGCTGATGAGAGCTAAATAGCTTGAAATAGATCTATACTAGTCTCCCTTTATTTATTTATCAGCACAAATAAACACACACACACACACACACACACACACGAATATAGAATATAGAATATAGAATATAGAATATAGAATATAGAATATAGAATATAGAATATAGAATATAGAATATAGAATATAGAATATAGAATATAGAATATAGAATATAGAATATAGAATATAGAATATAGAATATAGAATATAGAATATAAAAAAATAAAAATTTGATTGAATAATTTATTTTCCCCCTCTCCCCCTCCCACTTTGTCATGGGGAGGGGAATATCCCCCACCAATTGATCATCCTGCTTTAAAGCTGGCCTGCCCCAAATTAACCAGGTTAAACCAGGAGAAATGGGGGGGGGGTCCATTTTCAATCCTCCCTTCAAAGCTATCAATTTCTCCACCCACCCACCCACCCCAAATGCCTCCCCTTCCCCATTCCCTCTCCTCCCTAATTTATCCCTTCTCTAACCTTGAGTTGATTTCCCGGTCAAGAATGCTGCTAAATGTGACAGAGGACGGGTTTAACCGTTTGATTTATCGGCCCTCCTTCCATGCGTCACTTGGCCTACAGGCATTAAATGTTCATTTTAATGCTAAAATTTATGTGCCACCAGTGCATGCGGTCGCCCTGTGTTACACGCCTGGCCGAGGGGCCGCTATTTCACGGACCACTGTAAAGCAAAGCGTTATTAGGCCACCGTAGCTAAGGAGCTATCTTGCAATCTTTGGGGGATGATGAAGCCCTGACAGATGCAGGAGAAATGAAACAGTACCAGGCATCCTGATTCCCAAGTATAGGTAGCCCTTACAGGACAGGACCAGAAGCAACGGTGAGGCAGGACACAAAGTGAGGCTGGACATAAAGTGAGACAAGACGGAAAGAAGGAATGAAAACTTGCTTTTAAGACGTGGAGAAGAACTGGGAATTTTAAATGCCAAACTGCAAGTTCAGCTAAAGTTCACACATACGAGTCAAGTGTGGAGCTAACCACAAAGGCTTGAAGAGCCGAGGTGGCGCAGTGGTTAGGGTGCAGTACTGCAGGCCACTTCAGATGACTGTTATCTGCAGTTGAGCGGTTCAAATCTCACCGGCTCAGGGTCGACTCCTTCCGAGGTGGGTGAAATGAGGACCCGGATTGTTGGAGGCAATATGCTGACTCTGTAAACCGCTTAGAGAGGGCTGAAAGCCCTATGAAGCGGTATATAAGTCTAACTGCTATGGCTATTGCTAAACGGCTGCTGAAAACTTATACGTTTCTTTGCAAGGTATCTGTGACCTCCATCACCAAAAGGGGGCCAAGATATTTAGCTTCTTTAGCATAGTAACAGGAGCTATGAACCAACCAACGCTAATAGGTTACATTTCCGTGTCCTGCTGCTTTTGAAGAACGTATAAGAACTCGCTTCTCCATAAGAAGGTTGTTCAGATGTTCCAGATGTCACTTGGCTATCTTGCTCTGAACCTTTGTGCAAATAAAAACTACTTCTTTTGATTCCGGAGTCCCTTAATTTTCTGCAACAACGAATGGGAAACACATCGAGGAGAGAAGCAATCTGGAATTAAGGAGAAAGTTCCTGACAGTGAGGACAATTAACCAGTGGAAGAGCTGGCCACCAGAAGTTGTGGGTGCTTCATCAGTAGAGTTTTCCAGAAGAGATTGGAGAACCATTTGTCTGAAATGGTACAGGGTCTCCTACTTGAGCAGAGGGTCAGGCTAGAAGACCTCCAAGGTCCCTTCCAGCCCTTTCATTCTCTGTTCTATGTATGGACTCCTGACCCATCCCCCCCCGCAAAGGTTGCTGGGCCCGTCTGGGGCAAGGAGGCTGCAACCCCCCCCCCCCCCGCTGCCTTGGGTCAACTGCATTTTGCAAAAGATTTCCAAAAAATCCCTCTGCTGCTGGGCTGCAGGATCCAAGAAACGCCCAGATCCAAATTCAGATTTTGGTCCTGGCAGAACCTCCGGTGGTCCCACGAAAACGTTCAGAAAAGTCCTGTGAATGAGTCAATTGCACCTTGGATCTGCAACAGGTAGCAGGAAACGTCAAGGAAAAAGGAGGTCAAAGACCCCCTGAATCGCAGCCCCTTTACTTCTATATTAAAAGCCACATAGACAGAGTTGGAGCTTGCAATAGAAACAGGAAGCCGGTGCCTAACCACAAGATGTCTTTATGTCAAAAGCCTATGTCAAAACCTATGACAAAAGTCCAAGGTTCAATTCAAGTTCGCTAATGACACGTACCCCATAAACAAAAGGAGAAGTAAGACCCCCCATCTCCTTATAAGGCTTTCTCCTCAAGGTAACCACTAAGAAATGTGTTGAGTATTTCCGTGTTGCCATGCTTTTGAGAATGTATAAGAATGCGTGCTTCGATAATGAAGGGTGTTCAGAACTTGCAATGCTAGCAATTTCACTAGCTTTCTGAACCTGGCTGCCAAATAAACTTTTCCTGTATCCTGAGAAGTCTAAAGCCTGTCATTTTCTGCAACAGTACTAACATACCCATTTGTTGTTCAAATACGTTTTTATACATTCCTAATTATTCCTATATCTATACATCTATGTTTCTTTGTTCATTTCGTCTTCCTATTATCCACCCATCGATACCAGTTTTCCCAAACTGTATAATATTCCGAGTCTTCCTTGTCCCTTAACTCCAATGTGAGTCTATCCATCTCTGCGCAATCAAGAATCTCTTGGATTCTTGTCTGTCTGTCGGCGTGGCACCGCTTTTCCAACCTTCTGCAAATTCTATTCTCGCTGCTGCGATTATGTGCAAAGTTCAATGTTTTATCTCTTTCGTATATTTCCCCTTGATAATCCCCAGAAGGAACAGTTCTGCTTTAATCATCTATTTGGGGGTTTGTAATTTCCTGTAACCATTTTTGCATTTTAGTCCAATATTTTTTAACTTTCGGGCATGACCACCGTTGGTACCCTGTTATATTTCCAATAGTTGGGATTTAAGTTCGGATACATTTTTCCCAATCTCGTGGGGGCTCCCTTTCTGTTTCTATGGGGTCCTTTGAACCCAGGGAACGCTGCTTTTTTTTAATTGAAATGAAGGGAAGCTATTGACTAGCTATTGACCTTCCTACCTAGACAGCCATTCATTTACAGCCTCTGGGGAGTATGCCCCCCTCCCCAGCTCCAATAAATGTTGCCCTGTCTCTAACCCAGCGGTCACCAGAAAAATTTGATGGTCTGCAGACAAATTTTTGCATTTTTTAAAAATTAAAAGCGTTTTTTAATATTGCACTAAATCAGGGATCCTCAAATGGCGGCCCCTGGGCCAGATACGGCCCGCTGAAGCAGCTACTCCCGCTCACTGACGGGATGGGGTCCTTCAGGCATTTAGCTTGGCTGCCTGTTTAGTAGCTCCAGCCTTTTCCTCCCTCCCTGGGAATCCAGGCGCTTCAGTGAGAAGTCCGCGAAACTTCGGTTGGGCTCCTCAAAAGACAGAGTTCGCAGGGAGCTAATCTAGCGCCTGGGTTCCAGATCCCAGTGTTAGTGGTACGGTGCAACGGGGCCGTCCGTCCACCACATGCACCCGCGCAGCATTTGCATGCATACTTACTGCCTGTGATGCTCCACGATGCTCCAGCTGCTCAGCAGAGCGTTGCGCAGGTGCCGTATAGCAATAGCAATAGCAGTTAGACTTATATACCGCTTCATAGGGCTTTCAGCCCTCTCTAAGCGGTTTACAGAGTCGGCACATCGCCCCCAACAACAATCCGGGTCCTCATTTCACCCACCTCGGAAGGATGGAAGGCTGAGTCAACCTTGAGCCGGTGAGATTTGAACAGCCGAACTGCACATAACAGTCAGCTGAAGTGGCCTGCAATTTTGCACCCTAACCACTGCGCCACCTCGGCTCTTAGATAGATAGATAGATAGATAGATAGATAGATAGATAGATAGATAGATAGATAGATAGATAGATAGATAGATAGATAGATAGATAGATGATAGATAGATAGATAGATAGATAGATAGATAGATAGATAGATATGGATGGAGATAGATGATGGATGGATGGATGATTGATAGATAGATAGATAGATAGATAGATAGATAGATAGATAGCAATAGCAATAGCAATAGCAATAGCAATAGCAATAGCAATAGCAATAGCAATAGCAGTTAGACTTATATACCGCTTCCTAGGGCTTTCAGCCCTCTCTAAGCGGTTTACAGAGTCAGCATGTCGCCCCCAACAACAATCCGGGTCCTCATTTTACCCACCTCGGAAGGATGGAAGGCTGAGTCAACCTTGAGCCAGTGAGATTAGAACCACCGAACTGCAGATAACAGGCAGCTGAAGTGGCCTGCAGTACTGCACCCTAACCACTGCGCCACCTCGGCTCATATGCTCCATGCACATGCGTGGAAGCTCTAATTGGCTCAAATACCAGTAAGGAGGATAGGCGGGCGGGTCGTATCCCACCACTGCTACAAGCAGACATCCATTCTTGGCCGTATTTGAGGTTCCCAGCTGCAATGGTTAGCAAACCAAGGGTTGACCCCAGGAGCTTCTCTCCGCTAACAGGCGACCAAGCTGAGTGCCTGAAGGACCCCCCCATCCCGTCACTCATTCATGTTATTGGTCCGCGGGATTAAAAATTATGAATGTAGTGGTCCCTGAGGTCCGAAAGGTTGGTGACCCCTGCTCTAGCCCACAAGGTGGAAGAATTTCAGAAGGGAAAAATAAACAGCTGAGCTTCTGTTTTGAAGATCTATCTTGGTTGCGGGGGGGGGAGAGTCGGGAAGCCCTTCGCTTACCAGATGTTTGAAACAGCCTGGAGCGAAAGTTAGAAAGCCTTCAGGATTCGACTCCATGCGACAGTTCATCCAAAACCATGGCATTCCCCCATTTGCCGCAGAACTGAGGGATTTCTACAGAGCTAATGGATGCCCTGCGTGGCAAAGAGCCGGATCATCTCATCAGAGAAGAAAGAGGAAGAAGGGTCTGCTTTCTAGAACAGGGGTCTCCAACCTTTCAGGGACCACTAAATTCATAATTTTAAATCCGGCAGACCAGTAATATGACCTGCCTAATGACCAGCTGGGTGGGCTTCGCAGAGGCCTTCAGCTCAACGGGCATCTCTGCCAAGGCGCAGAAGGCCCGCTTCCAGCCTTGTGGTGGCCGTCCCTGTCATCTCCCCCTTTGCCAACTGTCAGGTCCCCATGGAAAACTTGCCAGATCAGATGAACAGACTTGGAAGGGACCTTGTAGGTCCCCCCCTCCTCAATCAGGAGACCCTACACCATTTCTGACCGATGGCAGTCCAGTCTCCCCTTGAAAGCCTCCAGGGATGAAGCTCCCACAACTTCCGAAGGGAAATTCTGTTCCATGGGTTAATTGTTCTCACTGTCAGAAAATTCCTCCTTATTCCCAGGTTGAATCTCTCTTCAGTTTCCATCCATTCTTCCTTGTCTGGTGCTTTGGAGAATAGCTTGACCCCTTTCTCCTCTCTGAGGCAGCCCCTCAAATATTGGAAGCCTACTATCTTGTCTCCCCTGGTCCTTCTCTTCACTAGACTAGCCATGCCCAGTTCCTGCAACCGTCCATCGTATGTTTTATCCTCCAGTCCTCTAATCATCTTGGTTGCTCTTCTCTGCACTCTTTCTAGAGTCTCAATATCCTTTACAGATTAACAGATTTGGAAAGGACCTTGTGGGTCATCTAGTCCAACCCCCAAGCCAAGCAGGAGACCCTGAACCATTTCTGACAAATGGCAGTCCAGTCTCTTCTTGAAAGCTTCCACTGATGAAGCTCCCACAACTTCCGAAGGCAACTTCTGTTCCATGGGTTGATTGTTCTCACTCTCAGAAAATCCCCTCCTTATTTCCAAGTTGAATCTCTCCTTGGTTGGTTTCCATCCATGATTCCTTTCCTGGCCTTCAGGTGCTTTGGAGAATAGCTTGACCCCCTTCCTCCTCTCTGGGGCAGCCCCTCAAATATTGGAAGGCTGCTCTCCTGTCCCCCCTGGTCCTTCTCTTCCCTAGACTAGCCAGGCCCAGTTCCTGCAACCGTTCATCCTATATTTGAGCCTCCAGACCCCTCATCATCCTGGTTGCTCTTCTCTGCACTCTTTCCAGAGTCTCAACTTCTTTTTTATAGCATGGTGACCAAAACTGGATGCAGGACTCCATGTGTGGCCTTACTAAGGCTTTATAGAGTGGTATTAGTACCTCTCTTGATCTTGATTGCATCCCTCTGTTTATGCAATTTAGGATTCCATTTTTTGGCTGCCGCTGCACACGGCTGGCTCCTATTTAATTGATTGTCCACTAAGACTCCGAGATCCTCTCACGGTTCCTGCTAGGAACAAACCTGGTTTGGCCCCGTCTCTACGTTTCCTCCCTCGAAAGAATCTTCCTTGCTTGTCAGACGGGCTTGGCTGAAGCTTCTTTCGGGCAGAGGGTTGTAAACCAGCCCCAGCCACAGCTGCCAATGCCTGACTTCCTGCAAGGAATCCATCAGCCTTGAGTGCCTCCGTGGCATAGAGGTGTGAACCAAGAAGATTTATGCGCTCACTCAGTCTTGGCTCGGGAGGAACCTCCACAACTGCCAGGTTAGGGATGCGCCGAGGACTGGAAACTTGATCGGTGGCCGGGCAGCATGAGGATAATCCCGTTTTTCTTTTTTGAAAGCGGGGATGTATTTTTCAAAGGCATTTTCTGCCTCCTGGCAAGGCGATGGCAGGTGAATTTGACACATGTGTGTCTCTCAAGAGTCTTTGCTCAGGATTTGCCTGCACCAGTACAGTGGTGGGTTCCGGGCGGTACCGGTACGGTGACCACTGCCCCTGGCTAATACCGGTAAGGCCATGGGCACACACACACCTTCCATGCCGTGGCACGACAAAACCGCGAAGCCCTTATCCACGGAGACATAAGTGTGTCGCTAAAGCCGCGACGTCATCACCGCGCGTCATCACCGCCGCGGCAACAGCGCGGCAACAGAAGGGCGCTTTAAAACGGCGCCGCGGCCGAAAGCCGATTTCAATTAAGGTAAGGGTTAGGATTAGGTTTAGGGGTTAGGTTTCGGGTTAGGTTTAGGGTTTAGGTTTAGGTTTAGGGTTAGGGTTAGGGTTAGGGTTAGGGTTAGGGTTAGGGTTAGGGTTAGGGTTAGGGT
>NW_028261382.1:101814844-101849822 GCF_051295495.1 Thamnophis sirtalis | reverse complement strand
AATCTTGGATTTCCCCTGGCCGCCTTGAGTTATTTGTAAAAAGAATAAAGGCGGGAAATAAATTCACACATAAACCAATCCTTTTGTAAAAGGCCAGGTGCCCCCGGCCTCTCAAATGGTCTGGCCCCCAGGACTCTGAGAAGCCCCTCTCCCTCTTCAGCTCCTCCTAACACAGCAACAGCCCTTCGGTCAGGGACTAGTGCATGGCTTGCTTCCTTCCTTCCTTCCTTCCTTCCTTCCTTCCTTCATTCATTCATTCATTCATTCATTCATTCATTCATTCATTCATTCGTAATCCTTGAGTTGCAACCCTTCATTTACATAACCATTCATAGTTACGATGTCAGCGTTCCAAGTATCATGTAGAATTAAATCCACACCCAGCTGCTTCCGGTCAGGTGTAAAAGTGCGGAGTCAAAAGATGACTTTGGCTTCTAGTAAAGAATGACAACAATACATTCCACAATCCTACTCCTGTCTATTCCCCCCTCCCATCAACTATACTAATGAAACAGCATAATGAAATAAGAGAAAGTGTGGCAGGCCAAAATTCCAAAAGGAAGATAAATGCAGACCTGACATACGGCCGCCCAGGAAAAAGTGACCCATAACTTTCAACCCTTGCAGCATCCCCATGGTCACATGATCAAAATTCATACTTACGACGGTCGCCATGTCCCGTGTGACCCCCCTTTTCCCAGCTTCTGAGAAGTCAACGGCGAAGCCAGATTCACTTGACAACCGTGTTATTGATTGAACAAGTGCAGTGATTCACTTAACAACGGTGGCAAGAGGGATCATCAAATGGGGCAAAACTCATTTAACACCCCGCTAAGCAACAAAAATGTTGAGCCCAGCTGTGGTTGTAAGTCGAGGACTACCTATATTACATTTATATAGCCATCTGTTTTTATAACCAACTCTTTGAGCTCTGAGAATCATTTGCTGAGATGGTTGCCTGTAGAAAACAGAGAGAGAGAGAGAGAGAGAGAGAGAGAGAGAGAGAGAGAGAGAGAGAGAGAGAGAGAGAGAGAGAGAGAGAGAGAGAGAGAGAGAGAGAGAGAGAGATACAGATAGAGATGATAGAGATAGAGATAGATAGATAGAAAAGAGAGAAAGATGATAGTGGATAGACAGAAAGGAGAGAGAGATGAGGGAGACAGATAAAGATCAGTACAGCTAAAGAGAGATGAGATAAAGAGATGGGAGAGAGGAAAAGATACAGATAGAGATGATGTAACAGATAGATAGATATAGATATAGATAGATAGATGATAGATAGATAGATAGATAGATAGATAGATAGATAGATAGATAGATAGAAAGATAGGAGAGAGAGAAAGATGATAGTGCATAGACAGAAAAGAGAGAGAGATGAGAGAGACAGAAAGAGAGAGAGATGGGAGACAGAGATAGAGATCAATACAGCTAGAGAGAGATAGAGAGAGGAGAGAGAAAGAGGTCTAGATAGATAGATGATAGATAGATAGATAGATAGATAGATAGATAGATAGATAGATAGATAGATAGAGGGGTTCAGCCCCAGGAGTGGGAATTATCCCCACTCAAATCTGCTGTGGGAGGGCCTCAACTGACTGCATCAATGGTCTTTCCCCATCATTCTGCCTCCCTGATCAGACAATCTCTTTCTGACACACTTGGTGATCAAAAGCTTAATTAAAATTCCCCCCCTCCTTTATTTATGTTCCAAGGCCTTAGGGGAGGGGCTGCCCGTAGACTCCGTCCATAATAGCCCCCCCCTTTGCAGCTGAAAATTATCTTCCCTCCTGCCTGTCAGCTGGTTTATGAGCAATCAATTGTTCATGGCGAAGCCCTCTTGGGTTCTCCAATCACACACCTGGAGGGAGGGGGGAGGGAGGGACTGGCGCTCATGCCAACATCCAGGCCATCTGTGGCTGATTAGGAGCAATAATTATTCATTAATAGCGCCTTCAAGCATAATTAAGGAAACAGGGGCATGTAATGAGCGTAGGAGAGCAGAGTTGGTGCCGTCAAAGTACCATCCCACCAGGGGAAAATTGAATTCTCCTGCAAAACAAAGGGCAGGGTGGATCTCAAGAGGTTCTCCAGATGTTTGCAAGCCCTCGTGAAGAGCTGGCATCTCACCCATGCAGAAGCCTGTTCTACCCATGAGTTGAGGAACCGGGTAGCTGGACCTTGGCCAACCCGGGGAGAGACTCACATTGCATTGTCCCAAAGCACCTCTGGCTTCCCATCTGAGGGCAAAGACGGTTGGCTCTATAGACGAGGAGGTTTGTAGCTTAGAGTTGAACTGTGCCCTCCTTGGTGGCCTTTGAGCTGGGTGGTTCCTTGCAGATGCTTCATGACCCCCAACTAGGGAATATCAGAGTGGAGGAGGAGATGATGGAGGGGGTGGAAGAGGAGGAGGAGGAGGAAAGAGGAAGGAGGATGGAGAACGGCAGAGGAGGACTGTGGGGTCCTTGGTGCCCTCTGAGCTTGGTGGTTTTCTTGCAGATGTTTCATGACCCAATGAAGTAGCATTACCAGTGAGCCTGCCTGCCTGCCTGCCTGCCTGCCTGCCTTCCTTCCTTCCTTCCTTCCTTCCTTCCTTCCTTCCTTCCTTCCTTCCTTCCTTCTCCTTGGTGCCCTCTGAGCTGGGTGGTTTTCTTACAGATGTTTCATGACCCAACGAAGCAGCATTACCAGTGAGCGAGCCTGCCTGCCTGCCTGCCTGCCTTCCTTCCTTCCTTCCTTCCTTCCTTCCTTCCTTCCTTCCTTCCTTCTCCTTGGTGCCCTCTGAGCTGGGTGGTTTTCTTGCAGATGTTTCATGACCCAACGAAGCAGCATCACCAGTGAGCCAGCCTGCCTGCCTGCCTGCCTGCCTGCCTGCCTGCCTTCCTTCCTTCCTTCCTTCCTTCCTTCCTTCCTTCCTTCCTTCCTTCTCCTTGGAGCCCTCTGAGCTGGGTGGTTTTCTTGCAGATGTTTCATGACCCAACCAGAGAAGATCAGAGTGCAGGAGGAGATGGTGGAGGGAGGAGGAGGAGGAAGGAGGATGGAGAAAGGCAGAGGAGGACTGTGGTGTCCCCTGAGCTGGGTGGTTTTCTTTCAGATCTTTCATGAACCCCAACTAGAGAAGATCGGAGAGGAGGAGGAGGAAGAGGACTGTGGGGCCCTTGGTGCTCTCTGAGCTTGGTAGCTTCCTTGCAGACATTTCTTTACCCAATTAGGTAACATCATCAGTGCTAGAGTTGTGAGTCTTCCTCCTCTCGGATGTTACCTACTTGGGTCACCAAACATCTGGAAGCAAAGCAGCAAGGCCAGAGGGCACCAAACCAGTTTGAGGTTTTGACTCCTTCCAACCAGCAGGTCCTTCTACTCCTCCACTCAGCCTCCGAGGCCCTTTCTCTTCAGCCAACCAGAGAGATCAAGACTGAGCCCAACGCCGGATCCAGAATCTCATGCGGAGGATCCCAAGGGAGCGGTGGCTGCTTCCGAGGTCCAGGGTCTCCTGGGTGGACCTTCTCCTGCCCTCCACCCGGCAGCTGGGCTTAGAGCGGCTCTCCTGCTGAAGCCCCCTTCTTAGGGATTAAAGAGGACATCCCAGGTCCTCTTCGTGGGGTGTGGAACAGCCTGAGGCTGCAGCTCCAGCCAGAGCCGTCAAGGAAAAGCTCTCAGGGTGGAATAGAATAGCAACAGCAATAGCAGTTAGACTTATATACCGCTTCATAGAGCTTTCAGCCCTCTCTAAGCGGTTTACAGAGTCAGCATATCGCCCCCCAACAACAATCCGGGTCCTCATTTCACCCACCTCGGAAGGATGGAAGGCTGAGTCAACCATGAGCCTTGGATGGATAGATAATAGATAAGATAGATATAGAAGATAGATATAGAAGATAGATAGATAGATAGATAGATAGATAGATAGATAGATAGATAGATAGATAGATAGATAGATAGATAGATAGATTGATAGATAGCAACAGCAATAGCAGTTAGACTTATATACCGCTTCATAGGGCTTCCAGCCCTCTCTAAGCGGTTTACAGAGTCAGCATATTTGCCCCCAACAACAATCCGGGTCCTCATTTCACCCACCTCGGAAGGATGGAAGGCTGAGTCAACCCCGAGCCGGTGAGATTTGAACAGCCGAACTGCAGAACTGCAGTCAGCTGAAGTAGCCTGCGGTGCTGCATTTAACCACTGCGCCACCTCGGCTGAGAGATAAATCATTCCGAGACGGGAGTCCAGCCGATTCTTTCCCAGTTGTTTATTTATCACCTGGTTGTTAGTCCCAGAGGATGGGGAGGGGGGAAAGGAAGGAAGGGCAATTACAGACTGGGGGTGATGGATGAAGCTTCAGGAAGGAAGGTTAGTGTGTTGTCGCACTTTGAGTGTGTGTGTGTGTGTGTGTGTGTGTGTGTGTGTGTGTGTTTACACACCATGGCTGGATCGGGAATTCTGGGAGTTGAAGTCCACGGATTGCAAGATCACCACCGCAGTTATCCGCCTTTGAATCAGAATCGAGCTGGAAGGGCCTTGGAGCTCTTCTAGTCTGACCCTCTGCTCAGCCACAAGACCTTATGCCGTTTCAATTAGAAAAGAACTATAAGGGACCCTGGAGGTCTTCTAGTCCAACCCCCTGCTCAAGCAGGAGACTCTCTATCATTTCAGACAAATGGCTGTCCAGTCTCTTCTTAAAAACCTCCAGTGATGGAGCAGCCAAAACTCCTGGTGGCAACTTCTAATTGTTCTGATTGTCAGGAAGTCTCTCCTGAATTCCAAGTTGCTTCTCTCCTTCATTAGATTCCATCCGGTGCCTCTTATTCTGCCTTCTGGCGCTTTGGAGAGTAGAGTAGAGTAGAGTAGAGTAGAGTAGAGTAGAGTAGAGTAGAGTAGAGTAGAGTAGAGTAGAGTAGAGTAGAGTAGAGTAGAGTAGAGTAGAGTAGAGTAGAGTAGAACAGAATAGAACAGAATAGAATAGCAGAGTTGGAAGGGACCTTGGAGGTCTTCTAGTCCAACCCCCTGCCCAGGCAAGAAACCCTACACAACTTCAGCATAGGGGGACCCCTTCTTCTTTGGGGCAGCCCCGAAATATTGGAACTTGATATCATGCCAATCCCAAGACTTTCTCCTCTTCTTTTATAGAATAAAGAATGACAGTATTGGAAGGGACCTTGAAGGTCTTCTAGTCCAACCCCCTGCTTAAGCAGGAAACCCTACTCCAGACAGGTGGTTGTGCAGTCTTTTCTTTAAAACCTCCAGTGATGAAGCACCCACGACTTCTGAAGGCAACTCCTGTTCCACTGGTAACTCTTCATTGTTAATTGCTCTCACTGTTGTGAGAATTCAACTACAATAGTTCTCAACTTACAATACTCAATTTATCATTCATTTAGTGGCCTTCCTTCCTTCTTTCTTTCCTTCCTTCCTTTCTACCTTTATTCTTTTCTTGACCCTTCCCTAGTCCTCCCTCCCTCTTCCTTCCTTCCAATCTTCCTTCCCTTTCCCTCCCCTAGTCCTTCCTTCTCCCCCTCCTCCTCCCTCTCTCACTTCCTTCACCCCTCTCTCCTCCCTCTTTCCCTTCCTTCCTCCCCCTCTCCCTTCCTCCTTTCCTCCCTCCCTTCTCTCCTGTCCCTCCCTCCTTTCCTTCCTTCCTCCCTCCCTTCCTCCTTTCCTCCCTTCCTTCTCTCCCTCCCTCCCTTCTCTCCTCCCTTCTTTCCCTTCCTTCCTCCCTTCCTTCCTCCTTTCCTCCCTTCCTTCTCTCCCTCCCTCCCTCTTCCTTCTTTCCTTCCAATCTTCCTTCCCTTCCCCTCCCCTAGTCCTTCCTTCTCCTTCCCTCCTCCCCCCTCTCATTTCCTTCACCCCTCTCTCCCTCTCTCCCTCCCTTCTCTCCCTCCCTCTTTCCCTTCCTCCTTTCCTCCCTCCCTTCTCTCCCTCTGTCCCTCCCTCCTTTCCTTCCTTCTCTCCCTCCCTTTCTTTCCCTTCCTTCCTCCCTCCCTCTCTCCCTTTCTCCTTTCCTCCCTTCCTTCTCTCCCTCCCTCCCTCTTCTTTCTTTCCTTCCTTCCAATCTTCCTTCCCTTCCCCTCCCCTAGTCCTTCCTTCTCCCTCTCTCCTCCTCCCTCTCTCACTTCCTTCACCCCTCTCTCCCTCCCTTCTCTCCCTCCCTCTTTCCCTTCCTTCCTCCCCCTCTCCCTTCCTCCTTTTCTCCCTCTCCTCTCTCCCTCTGTCCCTCCCTCCCTCCTTTTCTTCCTCCCTCCCTTTCTCCTTTCCTCCTTCCTTCTCTCCCTCCCTCCCTTCTTTCTCCCTCTCCCTCCTGCAATCTCTTGCCTGCCCCCCTGACTGTCCCCCACCCAGGAAACGGGTCAGGCTCATCACAAGAAACTCTCCTTCCATCAATCACGGACGTCTCTTTTTTTAAAACAAACCAATTTCCGTAAAGAAAACGGCACCGGAGCCTTTAAAAAGCCCATCGAAACCCCCTTCGAAGTCAAGCAGGACTTTTTTTAGGGGGGGGGGGTCTTCGGACTCCCCCTCCTTCCACCAGCAGCCTCAGAGCCAGGGCAGTGGGGACCCCGAGGTTGACCCCCTCCCGGGGGCCCTCCCTGGCCCCAAGCCTGGCCGGCCCCTTGCGCCCCCCCTGTCTTTTCAGGGGCATCCGTGTGTGGCTGGCAGTTTATGGGTCAGGGGCTGCCGTGTTGTTCGCATACACACACAAACACACACGCAAACACACACACAGCGCGCTTGATCTCCCCGGCGCTGCTGCTTGTCAGCACAAATTCCTCCTGCCCCGAATCGCGGCGTCAGCAGAAAGAGACTCAGCACAACTGATAACAAGATGTTGTGTTCCCAGAGGGGACGCAGGCGTGGGGCATCCGTGGTGTCCTTCCCTAAGTCTGCGCCGCAGCCGCGTGTCGTTGTCAGGCTTGTTATTCCATTTAACTCGAGAGAGAGAGAGAGGGAGGGAGGGAGGGAGAGGGAGAGAGAGAGAGAGAGAGAGAGAGAGAGAGAGAGAGAGAGGGAGAGAGAGAGAGAGAGAGAGAGAGGTAATGATGATGTTATCCATTCAGTCCTGCCCACCCTTCAAAAAGATTAACAGATTAACAAGAGTTGGAAGGGACCTTGGAGGTCATCTAGTCCAGCCCCCTGCTGAAGCCAGAGACCCTGCAACCATTTCTGACAGATGGCAGCCCAGTCTCTTCTTGAAAGCCTCCAGGGATGAAGCTCCCACAACTCCTGGAAGCAAGTCCTTCCGCTGATTAGAATAGCACTTGGAAGGGACCTTGAAGGTCATCTAGTCCAACCCCCCGCATCCAAGCAGGAGACCCTACACCAGTTCTGACAGATGGCAGTCCAGTCTCTTCTTGAAAGCCTCCAGGGATGGAAGCGCCCACAACTTCTGAAGGCAACTTCTGTTCCATGGGTTGATTGCTCTCCCTGTTAGGAAAGTCCTCCTTATTTCCAGGTGAATCTCTCTTGGATCAGTTTCCATCCATTATTCCTTGCCTAGCCTTCAGGTGCTTTGGAGAATAGCTTGACCCCTGCTCAAGTGGGAGACCCTATACCAGGGCTGTCAATCCTTGGGAACTTTAAGACTTGCGGACTTCAACTCCCAGAATTCCCCAGCTGGCTGACTGAGGAATTCTGGGAATTGAAATGTACAAATCTTAAAATTGTCAAGGTTGGACACTCCTGCCCTATATTTTTCAGGACCGATGGCAGTCCAGTCTCTTCTTGAAAACCTCCAGTGATGAAGCTCCCACAACCTCTGAAGGCAACTTCTGTTCCATGGGTTGATAGTTCTCACTGTCAGAAAATTCCTCATTTCTAGGTTGAATCTCTCCTTGATTAGTTTCCACCCATTGCTTCTTGTCCTGCCCTCAGGTGCTTTGGAGAATAGCTTGACCCCTTTCTCCTCTCTGTGGCAGCCCCTCAAATATTGGAAGATGCTCTCCTGTCTCCCCTGGTCCTTCTCTTCACTAGACTAGCCAGGCCCAGTTCCTGCAACCATTCTTCATCTTCAACCATGCCGCTAGAAGACCTCCAAGGTCCTCTTCTGTTGTTCTATGTTCTATAGTCTAAATCAATACTTTGTTTTTAGACGTAATTCCTAACAGTTGTGCATCCAGATCTGAATGGAATGGAGTGGGGTGGGGTAGGATAGACAAGAGAAGAGAGGAGAGGAGAAGAGGAATGGATTGGGAATGGGAATAGGGATAGATTTAAATTTAGAATAGAATTTAGAATAGAATAGAATAGAATAATAACATTATCATCACTGAATATACACTAACCGGCATAGATGGAAGTGAAATTTCGTGGTGTGCAGCTCTCAAAGGATCACCACCTCCAATATACCCTACACAATAAAACTTGCGCTAAGAAAGAAACTTTCTGTCATTTCTGCTTGTCCCAACAAGTGATTTCTGCTAATCGGCTGGCACTTACTCCAGACTAAATTGGATGACGTTAATTCTAAATCGGGGCACCCAGCTATTAAGAGCCGAGATTGTCTTTCTAGCCAAGAAGTTGATTATCCGCCGGTTTATTGAGGCTTCCGCCGTTCCTCGGTGACCAGAGCGGCGTATCGATTATTTACTTGTTAACCCTCATTAAATATGGTTTTAATAAGCAAATTGGTGGCTAATCAACCTGAGATTGCAGGCTTGTTAAAGAGGCAATCAAGGGGGGAAAAAGAGCTAGTTAAGAGCAGTGATTTGAAGAAGCTCCATTTTGAGGGGGGAAGGGGCCTGCTTTTTATTTGTTCCATGTTTTTTTTTAATTTTATTTCAGTGTTTCTCAACCTTGGCAACTTGAAGATGTCTGGACTTCAACTCCCAGAATTCCCCAGCAGTGGTTAGGACAGTGTTTCTCAACCTTGTCAACTTGAAGATGTCCGGACTTCAACTCCCAGAATTCCCCAGCCAGCGAATGCTGGCTGGGGAATTCTGGGAGTTGAAGTCCGGACATCTTCAAGTTTGCCAAGGTTGAGAAACACTGTTTTACTTATTCGACTCATTTTTTATTGATTACAATTATTTCAGCAGGCCATTTGCAGAGGGGGCTGGCCCCTCATCAGCAATCACACCTGTGTGTGCGAAAGTGCAGGTGTGAGCGTGCAAGAAACAGCTTAATTTGCAGAAATCAAGGGCATCCCCCTCCCACCAGTAACCAAGGGCCAACCTTTAGGATTGGGGTGTGTATGAGGGCTATCGGTTGCAGAGTCTCTGGGCCATGTGCAGAGTGCCCTGGATTTTCTGCCTTTTTATTTCTCCTTCAGTTGAAAAAAAAAAGCCAAGCGGCTATTTCCCAGCTTCAGTTTTGCAGATCCTGCTGCAAGCCGCAAGAAAGGGATTTGCATCTGCCAGGTAGGTCAAAAAAGTCAAAATGGCAGCCGTGGCTCTCCAACGGGAGGCCGATAGATTTTTTTTTTCCAGTTTGCACTGGGATGCATTTGAAAGGCAAAAAGGCATCCTTCACAAGGTCACCACTGCTATCTTGATTTGTTAGCTGTGCCATTTTCAAAATACAATCAAGATCAAGGGAGGTATTAATACTGCTCTATAAAGCCTTAGTAAGGCCACACCTGGAATCCTGCATCCAGTTTTGGTCACCACACCATAAAGAAGATGTTGAGACTCTAGAAAAAGTGCAGAGAAGAGCAATCAGGATGATGAGGGGACTGGAGGCTAAAACATATGATGAACAGTTGCAGGAACTGGGCCTGGCTAGTCTAGAGAAGAGAAAGACCAGAGGAGACATGAGAGCATCTTCCAATATTTGAGGTGCTGCCACAGAGAGGAGAAAGGGGTCAAGCTATTCTCCAAAGCACCTGAAGACCAGACAAGGAACAATGGAGGGAAACTGACCAAGGAGAGATTCAACCTGGAAATAAGGAGGAATTTCCTGACAGGGAAAACAATCAACCCATGGAACAGAAGTTGCCTTTGGAAGTTGTGGGAGCTTCATCCCTGGAGGCTTTCAAGAAGAGACTGGACTGCCATCTGTCAGAAATGGTGTAGGGTCTCCTGCTTGGCTTGGGGTTGGACTAGATGACCCACAAGGTCCCTTCCAAATCTGTTAATCTGTAAAGGATATTGAGACTCTAGAAAGAGTGCAGAGAAGAGCAACCAGGATGATTAGAGGACTGGAGGCTAAAACATACAATGAACGGTTGCAGGAACTGGGCATGGCTAGTCTAGAGAAGAGAAGGACCAGGGGAGAGTCTCCCAATATTTGAGGGGCTGCCCCAGAGAGGAGAAAGGGGTCAAGCTATTCTCCAAAGCACCAGACAAGGAGTAACGGATGGAAACCGACCAAGGAGAGATTCAACCTGGAAATAAGGAGGAATTTCCTGACAGGGAGAGCAATCAACCCATGGAACAGAAGTTGCCTTCAGAAGTTGTGGGAGCTTCATCCCTGGAGGCTTTTAAGAAGAGACTGGACTGCCCTCTGTCAGAAATGGTGTAGGGTCTCCTGATTGAGGAGGGGGGGTTGGGCTAGATGACCTACAAGGTCCCTTCCAACTCTGTTATTCTGTTATTCTAACCAGTGGAAAGACTTTTCTCCAGAAGTTGAGGCTGATGTAACGTTGGAACTTTTCAAGAAGAGACTGGACAGCTGTTTATCTGAACTGGCAAAAGCTTTCCTACCTGAGCAAGGGGTTGGACTAGAAGACCTCCGAGGTCCCTTCCAACTCTGTCATTCTGTCACCTCTCAAGCCAACCCCCTTGCTTGGGGGCATGAAGGATTTCCCCACCCCACACCCCACCCACCCCAAGAAAGCCTGAGAGCTTGCAAACCTTCTGCCTCTGTCTGGCTGGCAGCTTAGCCTGCCAACCTGCCAATTCTTCCCCTTAACCTCCCCGGTTAATAATTCAAAGGAGGGTTTTCAAATATGATGGATGAGGGACACGGACCAGGCCTCCCCCCCCCCCCCTCAAACTATCCCAACCCAGCAGCCTCCCTCTCTGCCCCCAGTCTGTCCCACCCCACTCCGGTGCCCGGTTTTAAGATTTACGGGGCAGACTTGCATTAGGAGGCCGGTGACTTATTGAGCTGTCAGGAGGAGCGTTTTAAGGCAGAATTATATAGGAGAGGGAAAAGATTTTTACCAAATTAATGAAAAATCAATCCGGCCTCAAAAATCCATTAATGGCCATAATGCACTGGTTACAGATAGGGAGAAAATGCAGAATCCAATCGGGCCCGTTAAATATTCCTTATGGGATGGAGCGCAGCTGATCTATAACTCATTCGGCGGCTCTCGCTGCTGGTCAGGGAGGAAGAGGATGGACGCGTTTGTTTTGGAAAGGGTCAGGTCAACCTTCTCCTTCGTCCTATAGGTTCTCAGAAGCCGAGGGCTGGAAGGGACCTCCAAGGTCTTCTGGTCCAATGACATTTAAACATATAAACACCGGCTGCTGGAATTGGGTAGGTCCAGTTTAATGGAAAGAAGGATGACATGATGGCATCTTCCAATATCTCAGGGGCTGCCCCAAAGAAGAGGGAGTCAAGCTACTCTCCAAAGCACCTGAGGGTAGAACAAGAAGCAATGGGTGGAAACTAATCAAGGGGAGAAGCAACTTAGAACTGAGGAGAAATTTCCTGACAGTTAAGAACAATCAATCAACGGAACAGACGTTGCCTCCAGAAGTTGTGAATGCTCCAACACTGGAAGTCTTTAAGAAGATGTTGGAGAGCCATTTGTCTGAAGTGGTGTAGGATTTCCTGCCTAGACAGGGGGTTGGACTAGAAGACCTCCAAGGTCCCTTCCGACTCTGCTATTGTATTTGTATTTATTTGTATTTATCTGCTCATCTTCGGCTGGTTTCTCCTGCGTGCCACACACTGTAGCAGAAGAAGCAATGGGTGGAAACTAATCAAGGGTAGAAGCAACTTAGAACTGAGGAGGAATTTCCTGACAGTGAGAACAATTAATCAGTGGAACAGAAGTTGCCTCCAGAAGTTGTGAATGCTCCAACACTGGAAGTTTTTAACAAGAGATTGGAGCATCCTTTGTCTGAAATGGTGTAAGGTCTTCTGCTTGAGCAGGGGGGGTTGGACTAGAAGACCTCCAGGGTCCCTTCCAAGTTTGCTATTCTATTATCACATACAAAGAACGGTTGCAGGAACTGGGTAGGTCTAGTTTAATGAAAAGAAGGACCAGGGGAGACGTGACAGCAGTCTTCCAATATCTCAGGGGTTGCCACAAAGAAGAGGGAGTCAAGCTATTCTCCAAAGCCCCTCAAGATAAGACAGGAAGCAATGGGTGGAAATTAACCAAGGAGAGAAGCAACCTAGAACAAAGGAGAAATTTCCTGACGGTTAGAACAATGAACCAGTGGAACAACTTGCCTCCAGAAGTTGTGAATGCTCCAACACTGGAAGTTTTTAAGAAGAGACTGGACAGCCGTTTGTCTGAAATGGCATAAGGTGACCTTCCCGGGCAGGAGGCTGGGCTAGAAGACCTCCAAGGTCCCTTCCTGATCTATTCTGATTCCTTTACAATGTAACTCAGAACCTCCTGCTTGGAGAGGGAGGAAAAGGATTTTTTTTTCCGGGCCGTGAGAACCAGCCTAATAAATGGTTTGATATATGGCCAAATGAACTTATTCAACCAACTACTTCAAATGCTACAGTAACTCCAGGTGAGCCGAACCCCCGGAGGAAATGGGCACCTTCCCCATTTAAAATTGTAAATAATATTGTCAGTCTCCATTTGGAACGGACTCGGTTGCCAGCCTCCCAATCATGAGTTGATTTAAAGGCCGAGGATACCCCGGAAAAAAAACCTTACTCCTTCCCTGAATCCCTACTATAGGCGGGGAACAGGATTTGCAAACAGACAGCGTGGGCAACACGGAGAGTCCCTTGACATACGACCACCATCGTGCGCAACATTTCTGTTGTTAAGTGAGATGCTTTTTATGTCAATTTGGCCCCATTTTACAATGTTTCTTGACACCGTCATTAAGTGAATCGATGCAGTGGTGAAATTTGTCACAGGGTTGTTAAGTGAACCCGGCTCCCCTATTGGGTCGCAAAAGGGAGTCACGTGACACAGTGACCGTCATAAATATGAGCCGGTTGCCAAGCATCTGAATTTTGATCACATGGCCACGAGGATGGTCATAGTGTGAAAAACAGTTATTGGTCATTTGTTTAAGTGTCGTCGTAACTTTGAATAGTCATTAAATGAATGGTTGTAATTCAAGGACTACCCATATTACAAGGTGACCCCACGGTACACGGTTTATGTCCATCAGAGACAAATATTTTGTATGAATTACAGTTAGTCCTTGACTTACGACCATTCATTTAGTGACTATAAACCAATGAAAAGATCTGTTTAAATTGGTTGTTATTATATCAAACTGAATAATAAGGGAGGAAAATGCAGATTTTTGTTAAGGGAGTGACGATAAAACGTTAAAGTTGAGAAGAAAGTGGACATATCTGAAAAGTGATACCATAAACTAAAATTCTTCTGTTACGCAGGCAGTTGTCATATAATCATTTGGCCTTTTTCAGGAAAGAAAGTAATTCTAATTTTGCAGCATTCAAAGGATTGAAAAATGGCATGTGAGAACACAGCGTCTCGTTAAAGCAGCTGCCTCTTTGGTCAAGCTTCCCCAGGAAGCTGGGTTGGGGACACAGTTGCTTTAATGAGATGTTTTTAAAGTGTGGCTGCTTTTACGCAGCATCTCTTTAAAGCAGCTGCCTCTTTGGTTAAGCTTCTTGGAAAGCTGGAGGGAGGAAAAACACAGTTGCTTTAATGAGATGGTTTAAAAGTGTGACTGCTTTTACGCAGCATCTCTTTAAAGCAGCTGCCTCTTTGGTCAAGCTTCCCGGAAAGCTGGAGGGAGGAAAAACACAGTTGCTTTAATGAGATGGTTTAAAAGTGTGGCTGCTTTTATGTAGCATCTCTTTAAAGCAGCCACCTCTTTGGTCAAGCTTCCCGGAATGTTGGAGGGAGGAAAAACACAGTTGCTTTAATGAGATGTTTTAAAAGTGTGACTGCTTTTACCCAGCATCTCTTTAAAGCAGCTGCCTCTTTGGAAAGCTGGAGGGAGGAAAAACACCGTTGCTTTAATGAGATGTATTAAAAGTGTGACTGCTTTTGAGAGGGATTGTATTTCTGGATTTCTATGCATTCTGGATTGCCTCTTCTGGATCATTGTTCAAAGCAAATACCCCCCTACCCATAAGCCTGTGTAACCTTGGGGGGGTCTTGGCTGGAGAGGATGAAAACGAGAGTCCAGCATCTTTCGAGCACCAGGTTGAGAAAGATTGCTGAGGGCTACAAGTTCTTGAATTTAGCCGCTGAGAGTTAGTGGGCCATCGAGCAGCCACTCCCCGGTCCCCATGGCCTCCAAAGTAATTTCTACGTTACGGCTGCAATCGATGGAGTAGTTAATAAGTTCCCCTCCAATGAAAGATGTGAAGGCAGCATGGGGAAGGGGGAGAAGCCCTGTTAATAACTGAGATCTTTAACAGAATAGCAAAATAATTGGAAGGGACCTTGGAGGTCTTCTAGTCCAACCCTCTGATCAGACAGGAGACCTTATACCCGTCTTGTCAAACCTATGAAACGCATGCCGGAAGCCATTCTGTGCGGGATGCGCGGCGTCACTGTCTCCTCTTCCACATTCCCGTGCCTGCATGTGCGCCCAGATGACCTTCGCATGCAAGGGAGAGCCAAAACCCTTGAAGAGCAGCGTTCCATCGCGCATGAGCATGCTGGCACCCAAATGGCCAGGTTTTCGGCACATGCCTGCGCGATTGCCAGCTGTTCGCCGGGCACCCACACGCCCCAGAAACCAGAAGTTCAGGTGACGGCATGCGCATGCGCGATGGAACGCTGCTCTCCCGGGTTTGGCGCCCCCACGTGCACGAAGACCAGCGAGGCTGCACATCCCAGGTGGGATGGTTTTGCGTGCCATTTCCGGCATGCAGGTGAGCACATGGTGACGTAAAAGGTTAGCCCTTCACTTCCTTATAACATTTTAAACAATTGGTCGTCCTGTCTCTTCTCAAAGACCTCCAGTGATGGAGCATCTGCAACTTCTTCTTTTTTTTATTACATTCCCCTGTTAACATGCCTAATAAAAGATTTAAACCTGCTTTAAATCTACTTGTTGTTTTACCATTTCCTCTAGCCACTTTTTTTATCCTTATCCAATACTTTTTTTTATTATAATTTTTTATTTTAAACACATAAGCACATCAACAGAAATAAACACATGACTTTAAAAACAACATAGGAACAATAAGTTCCATCGTATATCATACCGCAGTTCCGAATCGGTTTCTTTGCAGTTAAGTGTTTTCCCTTCTATTCATTTCTATCTTGCGTTCATAATCTCCTTATTCGTTATCCATTTTTATATACATTTCTTTATTTATTTATACTTAGCTACTTATGATCAAGTATTATTTACCTATATTGTGCTTTATATTTTTACTGTCATTTATTCTCTTACATACAATTATAGATATACATTCACATAGTTATTCTTTTTCTTTGCCATTCTTATATTATTATTATTCCATTTAAGAGGTTATAAGGTATAGTTTGGAATGATTTGTTTACCATCCTTCACACCTGCTAAGACACCACCTTGTTTTCTCTTTCTTTTCCTTTCTCCCTCCCTTCTCTACTTCCTTCCTCCTCTCCATCCCCTTCTTCCTTCCCTTACCTCTCCCCTACTCCTACCCTCTTTCTTCTCCTTCCTACCCTCTCTCCTTCTCTTTCTCTCTCTTCCTCCCTCCTCTCCTTCTCTTTCTCTCCCTTCCACCCACCTCTCCTTACCTCTTTCTTCTTCCCCCTACCTCTCCTCCACATCTCATCTTATTTTCTCTTTCTTTTTTTTCTCCCTCCCTTCCTTCTCTACTTCCTTCCTTCCTCCTCTCCTTTCCCTTCTTCCTTCCCTTCCTTCTCCCCTATTTCTACCCTCTTTCTTCTCCTTCCTCCCTCCTCTCCTTCTTTTTCTCTCCCTTCCACCCACCTATCCAATACTTTTTTGCTGATGGACAGGCCCACCACATATGGCAGTATGTTCCATGTGTCTGTCTGCATTTCCCACATTCTGGTAACCCCGTTTGGGAACATTTCTGCTGGTCTTTCTGGCGGTAGGTAGCACCTACAACATCTGAAAGGCAAGCCCCTCCGCTGGTCAATTGTCCTCACGGTGAGGAAGTTCCTCCTTAGCTCGAGGTTACTTCCCTCCTTGTTTAATTTCTATCCATTGCCTCTTTTCCTGCCCTCAGCTGCCTTGGAGAATAAGGTGACCCCCCCCCTCCTCTTTGGGGCAGCCCCCAAAATACTGGAATTCTGCTATCACTAAGAGCCGAGGTGGCACAGTGGTTAGGGTGCAGTACTGCAGGCCACTTCAGCTGACTGCTATCTGCAGTTCAGCGGTTCTAATCTCACTGGCTCAGGGTTGACTCAGCCTTCCATCCTTCCGAGGTGGGTGAAATGAGGACCCAGACTGTGGGGGCGATATGCTGACTCTGTAAACCGCTTAGAGAGGGCTGAAAGCCCTATGAAGCGGTAGATAAGTCTAACTGCTATTGCTATCATGTCCTTCTTTTCTTTAGACTAGCCAAACCCATTTCCTTCAACTGTTCTTCATAAGTTTTTGTCTCCGGGCCTTTAATCATCTTTGTTGCTCTTCTTTGCACTTGTTCTCAATATCTTTTTGGTAATGTGGTGACTAAAACTGGATGTAGTATTCCAGGCGTGGCCTTAAAAGGATTTCAGACCAGTGGCTGCCCAATCTCTTCTTAAAGACTTCCAGTATTGGAGCATTCACAACTTCTGGAGAAAAGTCGTTCCACTGGTTAATTGTTCTCACTGTCAGGAAATTTCTCCTTCGTTCCAGGCTGTTTCTCTCCTTGGTTAGTTTCCATCCGTTGCTTCTTGTTCTGCACTGAGCCCGGCTTTGGACTAGATGACCTCCAAGACCCCTTCCCGCTGTCGCAGGAGTCTCTGTTAAGCAATGTCCGGGTGACAGAAACTCAATAAACCTGAGAAGGGCGATCCAATCCCATTTTTCTCTGAGCTGGGAGTCCTACCAGCTCTGGCTTCTCGTTGGCACCTGAGTTGGCGCTTTTGCACGCTGGCCCCCGTGATTAATTTCTCTGGGCCTCCCCGGGATGTTATGAAAGGGACACCAACCCCCCTCTGCCCTCCTCCTTCGCCCTTTTCTAGTTGGCTTTGCCTTCTTCCTCCGGCTAAATTAATCTCCTTTGCTCCAAAGGGTTTCTTGAGTGGAGACCGCTGACCCAAGCTGAAATCCATTTCTCCTGCCCCCCACCCCCGGTGACAAGAGGCCTCTGAAACTGCTTTCAAAAAGAAGGAGGAGGAGGAGGAAAAATATATTCTGCCTCCCCAGGACTAAACTTTAACCTTTGAGGGTCTGGGAGAGGAGGAAATAAGCTTTCCCCCTCCCCCAGCTTTGCAAACGAAATGTGTTTAGGAAATGTGACCCTCTCCCATCAAAGGATGCTGTGTCTGCTGGAGGTTTGGGGCATCTGGAAGATGATGGCAAGGAAGCCCCCCCCCTTTCTGGCTGCAAGGAAAGATGAAGTGAACCGGGGTGCCATCGCTCTTGCCCCCGAAGCTCGCTGGAGGTATACGACCTTGGCACAGTGGCACCTTGAGAGACAAGGAGGTATCGTTGGTGAGGCACCAAGCCAGAAAGCAGAGGACTATGACTTCTGGATCTATCTCAGCCATGAAAGTCCGCTGGGTGGCTTTGGGTAATCACCAGGAGAAGGTGAGTTCTAGTCCCACCTTGGTCAAGAAATCTGACTGGGTGGGCCAATCACCAGGAGATAGTGAGTTCTAGTTCTCCCATAGCCAGGAAAGGCATCTGGGTGGCTATGGGCCAATCACCAGGAGGAGGTGAGTTTTAGTACCACCTTAGGCATGAAAATCAGCTTTGTGACTTTGGGCCAAAGGAGATGGTGAGTTCTAGATCTCCTGTATCCATGAAAGTGACTTTAAGGCCAGCCCCCCCCCCCCTCTCTCAGACCAAGAAACCTCACAAGGTTGTTGATCAGTGGTGGGATTTTTTTTATTATTACCGGTTCTGTGGGTGTGGCATGGTAAGTGTGGCATGGCTGGGTGGGCGTGGCAGGGGAAGGATACTGCAAAATCCTCATTTCCTCCTGATCAGTTGGGACTCGGGAGGCAGAGAATAGATGGGGCGAGGCCAGCCACAGGCAGGATTTGCCAGTTCTCCAAACTACTCAAAATTTCTGCAACCGATTCTCCAGAACTGGTCAGAACCTACTAAATTCCACCTCTGTTGATGTAGGGAAAACAGGAGGAGGAAGAAATATTAGCTATGTTTGCTGCCTTGAGTGATTATTTGTAAAAATAATAAAGGCAGTATACAAATAAAGTGAAGTAAAAATAATAAATAAAGTAATAAAATAAAATAAATAAAAAATAATGGAATGGAATGGAATGGCATGGAAGAGAGGAGAAGAGAGAAGAGAAGAGAAGAGGAAGGGAAGGGAAGAGAGGAGGGGATAGATAGATAGATAGATAGATAGATAGATAGATAGATGATAGATAGATAGATAGATAGATAGATAGATAGATAGATAGATGATAGATAGATAAGAGATAGATAAGAGATAGATAGATAGATAGATAGATAGATAGATAGATAGATAGATAGATAGATAGATAGATAGATAGATAGATAAATATATGATAGATAAGAGAGAGAGAGAGAGAGAGAGAGAGAGAGAGAGAGAGAGATAGATAGATAGATAGATAGATAGATAGATAGATAGATAGATAGATAGATAGATAGATAGGGTTGGGAAGGGAAGAGAAAAGAGAAGAGAAGAGAAATAGAAGAGAAATAGAATAATAAATACAAAACTTTTTCCTGTTAATGGGATCGATTTCCCAAACTCCTGAGCCAAGGCTGTGTCTTCCTTCAGGTACTGAAGACTTTAAAACGGATAAAACATGGACTGACATTAAAAGGGATTTCTTGGAGGAATCGTGTCTCTTGCGGTGCATGTAAATACTGTCTTCGGTTGTTTACAAAATGACCTATTTTTATTCCTTAAAATGCTCTCTATTGTTTTTATATTACCATTCTATAAAATCATGGTTCTTAAGGGGATTTCTCTTAGCATCGGTGAGCTCTCTCTCTGTCTAACTTTGAACTTTCCTTTTAATGCAATAAGAAGAAAAAAGAAGGATAACGGAGAAGCTGACATACCTTGCCACGAATCTGAATAGGCTTCTCCCTAAATTTTTATTTTCTTCAAAGAGGTCCCATTCCAAGGAACAATTTGGGGAGGCGTCCTTGGGATTAGGAGGAAGGAAAAAGCTAAACTGGAGAAGACAATTGCAAATAAGAGGGCACAGGGCATATTAAACCACTATAGGATTTGCTAAAGGTCTGAAAAAGAAAAGTGGAGAAGATGTTGACCAGCAGAGCTGAAGAAGCTTCTTGGATGAGAAGCGAAACACCTTCAAAGAAAAACCAGGAAGTCCAGTTGCCTCTTGAACAAGCAGTTTTGGGACAACCATCATCTGGATGACCAAGAATCTCCATAGACATGTTGAGCAACACGCGAACTATTACAAGCGATGCCACACTAAGAGTAGAGTGAACCCTCAAAGACCACGTCCAACGGCCAGGATAATCAGTAAGAGAGTGGTGGACAAAGGAGGAGATCAAGAAATGTTCCTCAGGAGATTCTTCAGAAGAATGAGTTTGTCTTTTTAGCTGCCCGTAAGAACTTTTCAGAAGTTAGAAGGAGAAAGAGACACAGGCCTAATCTGCATTAACAGAGGGATGCAATCAACATCAAGTGAGGTACTAATAACCCCTCTATAAAGCCTTAGTAAGGCCACACCTAGAATCCTGCATCCAGTTTTGGTCACCATATTATGAAAATAGATGTGGAGACTCTGGAAAGAGTGCAGAGAAGAGCAACCAGGATGATGAGGGGACTGGAGGCCAAAACATACGATGAACAGTTGCAAGAACTGGGCATGGCTAGTCTAGTGAAGAGAAGGACCAGGGGAGACAGGAGAGCATCTTCCAATATTTGAGGGGCTGCCACAGAGAGGAGGAAGGGGGTCAAGCTGTTCTCCAAAGCATCTGAAGACCAGACAATGAAGAATGGATGGAAACCGACCAAGGAGAGATTCAACTTGGAAATAAGGAGGAATTTTCTGACAGTGAGAACAATCAACCAGCAGAACAGAATTTCCCTTCGGAAGTTGTGGGAGCTTCATCACTGGAAGCTTTCCAGAAGAGCCTGGACAGACACTTATCTATAATCGTATAGGGTCTGCTTGGGCAGGGGGTTGGACTAGATGACCTACAAGGTCCCTTCCAACTCTGTTAATCTGTTAACACGGAGACTCTAGAAAGATTGCAGAGAAGAGCAACCAAGAGGATTAGGGGAATGGAGGCTAAAACATATGAAGAACGGTTGCAGGAACTGGGTATGCCTAGTTTAATGGAAAGAAGGACTAGGGGTGACATGATAGCAGTCTTCCAATATTTGATACAAAGAAGAGTGGGGGGTCAACCTGTTCTCCAAAGCACCAGAAGGCTGGATAAGAAGCAATTGATGGACACTAACCAAGGAGGGAAGCAACCTAGAACTAAGGAGAAATTTCCTGGCAGTGAGGACAATTAGCAGTTAGCAGTTCGACATAGGGCTTTCAGCCCTCTCTAAGCGGTTTACAGAGTCAGCATATTGCCCCCCAACAATCCGGGTCCTCATTTCACCCAGCTCGGAAGGATGGAAGGCTGAGTCAACCCTGAGCCCGTGAGATTTGAACAGCCGAACTGCAGATAACAGTCAGCTGAAGTGGCCTGCAGTACTGCACCCTATCCACTGCGCCACCTCGGCTCTTTGCGGAAGGCCTGGAGGGTGGTGAGGGTGCGAATCTCCACGGGGAGCTCGTTCCAGAGGGTCGGAGCAGCCACAGAGAAGGCTCTCCTCCGAGTAGTCGCCAGTCGGCATTGGCCGGCGGATGGAATACGGAGGAGGCCTAATCTGTGGGATCTAATGGGTCTAGTGGAGGTGATTGGCAGCAGGCGGTCTCTCAAGTACCCAGGTCCAATACCATGAAGGGCTTTATAAGTGACGACTAGCGCCTTGAAGCGTATCCGGAGACCAATAGGCAGCCAGTGCAGCTCGCGGAGGATAGGTGTTACGTGGGTGAACCGAGGTGCACCCACGATCGCTCGCGCGGCTGCATTCTGGACAAGCTGAAGTCTCCGAATGCTCTTCAAGGGCTGCCCCATGTAGAGCACGTTGCAGTAGTCCAGTGGCTAGGACTAGGTGGCTAGGTGACCCGTAGGGTTGGAGAAGGTCGGTTGGATTAAGGCTGTTGTGAGGATCCACCACCAGGAAGTTCTCCCCTGCTCCCCCCCTCCCCTTCCTCCCTCTCTAACCCTCCCGCCCTGCTGGGACTTGACTGCAGAGAGAGACCTATAATTGAGGTTCTCATAATTACATGTCCAGGAGATAGCAGACAAGAGCCCTGACGTAATGGAGGGAGGGGAGGAGATGCTTCTGGAAGACTCCCCCGGGACCGCTGCATTTTGCACTCCGACCATTTAAGTGGTGGGGGGGAGGGGGGGAGGGATGATGGACTCTGATAAATGGAAGGAGCGCCGGAGTTACTCACAAACAGGAAGGGCTACCAATCCTTGATTTCTTTTTACATTATAGGAGACCAGACTTCAGGAAGTCCTCGACTTACAACCCTCGTCGAGCCTAACTTTTCTGCTGCGAGAGACGCGTTTTAAAGTGTGTCTTTCTCCCCGTTTTATGATCTTCCTTGCCCCCCGTTGGGGGTTTTTTCCCAAAGCTTTTTTTTAATTTTTTAATACAACTTTACACATATTATAGAAACAAAGTGTTGACGGGATCTTCCCTTTGACCTCCTCTCCTTTATCTAATCCATTTTACATCATAACTTGGTTTTCACTTTCAGCCAAATTATTTTCTTCCATTATTTTCCTTTTAGATAAATAGACAGACAGACAGACAGACAGACAGACAGACATAGGAGATAGATAGATGGATGGATGGATGGATGGATGGATGGATGGATGGATGGATGGATGGATGGATGGATAGATAGATAGATAGATAGATGATAGATAGATAGATAGATAGATAGATAGATAGATAGATAATAGATAGATAATAGATAGATAGATAGATAGATAGATAGATAGATAGATAGATAGATAGATAGATAGATAGATAGATAGAAAGAAAAATAGATAGATAGGTAGGTAGGTAGGTAGGTAGGTAGGTAGGTAGGTAGATAGATAGATAGATAGATAGATAGATAGATAGATAGATAGATAGATAGATAGATAGATAGATAGATGATAGATGGATAGATAGATAATAGATAGATAGACAGACAGATAGATACATAGATAATAGATAGATAGATAATAGATAGATAGATAGATAGATAGATAGATAGATAGATAGATAGATAGATAGATAGATAGATAGATAGAAAGAAAAATAGATAGATAGGTAGGTAGGTAGGTAGGTAGGTAGATAGATAGATAGATAGATAGATAGATAGATAGATAGATAGATAGATAGATAGATAGATAGATAGATAGATAGATGATAGATGGATAGATAGATAATAGATAGATAGACAGACAGATAGATACATAGATAATAGATAGATAGATAATAGATAGATAGATAGATAGATAGATAGATAGATAGATAGATAGATAGATAGATAGATAATAGATAGATAAAAAGAAAGAAATGGATGATAGAGATGGATGGATGGATAGATAGATAAGAGATAGATAGATAGGAGATAGATAGATGATAGATAGATAAGAGATAGATAGATAGATAATAGATAGATAGATAGATGAGAGAGAGATAGAGAGAGAGAGAGACTCATTTTTTCTTAGTACATAAATAATGTCTTTAATTGCCCCTTCAAAAATGACACCAAATTATCGTTTCATATTTCTCCATTGGTCTATTTTATTCTAAACAATAGATATCCTCTAGTTATGTTTTGACATAGAGAGCATTTCTTTCCATTTTTGACTCACATTTATGACAGTTTCAGTGTCCTGGGGTTGTGTGATCCCCTTTTGCGTCCTTTTGACCAGCGAAGTCAATGGAGAAGACAGATTCAGTTAACAACAACGTTACTAACTTAACAATTGCAGCAATTCGCTTAACAACGGTGGCAGGAAAGGTCGTAAAATGAGACAAAGCTCAGTTTAACAGCTGTCTTGCTGAGCAATGGAAACTTGTGGCTCCATGTTGGTCATAAGTTGAGGACTACCTGTGCAAGTCGGGGGCCTTCTATGGAGATTCTCCATCATCCAGGTCATGGTTGTCCCAAAGGTGTTTTTTCCAAAAAAGTCAACTGGGATTTCTTGGGGTTTTTTTTCTTGAAGACATTTCCCCTTCTCCTCCAAGAAGCTTCTTCAGTTCTGAAGTAATGTAGTTGTATATTCTGAAGAACTGAAGAAGTTTCTTGGAAGAGAAGCGAAATGTTTTCAAGGAAAAACAAAACAAGAAGATCCAATTTTGTGGGGGGAAAACCTTTGGGATGCCTCTAGGCACATATGGTGAGTGCTGCCCACCGTTCTCAAAGGCAGAAATATGCCCGGGGAAGGGCAAAAAAGTCAAGATGGCAGCCATGATGGTCTACTCCTAACTCTGGTTTCTGCTTTTCATGGAGAAAAAGAGGCGAAATCTTTGATTCCCACCATGATGGTTACCATCTTGACCTTTTTTTACGGCCCCACACCATCGCTCTTGCTTAAGGGGGGGGAAAAAGGAGAAATGAAGGGAAGAAGTAAATAATATATGTGCTTTCTTTTAAGGGCAGGATATGAAACTGTATATATTTTTCCTAACGGGATCAACTAACACGAATCCTTCTGGGCTTGCCCAAGAACTTCACGACAGCCTGATAATTTTGAGGCTTTTAGTTTAATTGCAGCAAGGAGGAGAATAACTTCCCTTGTGGGAGGCAGGAATGCCCGAAGAAGATGACCGACTACGGAAGGCCATCAAGAGGATCGTTAGAAGACCTCAAGGGGTCCTTCTGGATTTCTTTTATTCCAAGGCTCAGCAGAATTCGTAGGAAGAAATGCCGGTTAACGCACTCTGTATTGATCATTTCCTGAGCTTTAAGGCTTCCTTCCTTCACTCAAACACACAAACACACCTACACACCTCACCAGCCAGAAGAATCAAAGGAGGACATCCACGCCAAAGGGTTGGAGATATGGGTACAAACAGGGAACGTTCTACCACATGTGGCGGACTCATCCCAGGGTTTATTTGGGTCCAGCTGAGCAGCCAAAGGATGGGCCCAGAGACACTCCAGGGGGAAGCTATAACCATAAATCACAGCAACGGGCTTTTTGGTGGGGAGGGTCTTCATGAAACGGCGCTGATGGACAGGATCAGCAGGCGGCAGGACAAAACGCAGGCGTCCCTCGCCCATCGAGTTCAAAGCTTCTTTCCGATAGAAAAAAATTTTATTTTCCATTTTCATAGCATATAATCACATGTATACTATTACCTAGTCAATATCATGTTGTATTATTAAGTAATTACATCAATTCATCTTACCATCAACTACCAAAGAAAGAAAGAAAGAAAACCAGTTATTGGCTCTTCTGCTCTCCATACATATGAGCCAAGGTGGCGCAGTGGTTAAATGCAGCACTGCAGGCTACTGCTAGATCAGCAGTTCAGCGGTTCAAATCTCACCGGCTCAAGGTTGACTCAGCCTTCCATCCTTCCGAGGTGGGTAAAATGAGGACCCAGATTGTTGGGGGCAATATGCTGACTCTCTGTAAACCGCTTAGAGAGGCCTGAAAGCCCTATGAAGCGGTATATAAGTCTACTGCTATTGCTGCTATTACATTATATTTATACCTTATACGACACTTTCTTCCCCCTCTCTCCTTCCCCTTTCTACATCCTTTCCTCCCTCCATCATTTTCTACTCTACTTCCCCTTCCTTTCTCCTCCTCCTCTCTCCCCTTACCACTCCTCCTTATACACCTCATCTTCCCCCTTCACCCTCTCTCCTGTCCCTCTCTTCCTCTCTTTCTTCTCTCCTCTGCTTCCCACTCTTCTACATCCTGTCTTCCCTCCATCATTTTCTACTCTACCTCCCCTTCCTTTCTCCTTCTCCTCTCTCCCCTTTCCACTCCTCCTTGTACACCTCGTCTTCCCCCCTTATCCTCTCTCCTATCCCTCTCTTCCTATCTTTCTTCTCTCCTCTGCTTCCCACTCTTCCTCTCATTCACTTGGTGTATTTCAGCTTCTGAGCAAACTCCCATTTGTGTTGATGGTATTTATAATTCCATTTCAATATACATAAAAAATAAAAAAATAGCAGTATACATGTACAATCATAATACTTTAAAATCCAACACCCCTCCTCCAGCTTAGTAAAGGTGGCGCAGTGGTTAAATGCAGCACTGCAGGCTACTTCAGCTGACTGCAGTTCTGCAGTTCGGCTGTTCAAATCTCACCGGCTCAGGGTTGACTCAGCCTTCCATCCTTCCGAGGTGGGTGAAATGAGGACCCGGATTGTTGTTGGGGGCAATATGCTGACTCTGTAAACAGCTTAGAGAGGGCTGAAAGCCCTATGAAGCGGTATATAAGTCTAACTGCTATTGCTATTGCTATTGCTATCTATCATCTATCTATCTATCTATCTATCTATCTATCTATCTATCTATCTATCATCTATCTATCATCTATCTATCTATCTATCTATCTATCTATCTATCTATCTTCTATATCTATCTTCTATATCTATCTTATCTATTATCTATCCATCCAAGGCTCAGGGTTGACTCAGCCTTCCATCCTTCCGAGGTGGGTAAAATGAGGACCCGGATTGTTGTTGGGGGCGATATATGCTGACTCTGTAAACCGCTTAGAGAGGGCTGAAAGCCCTATGAAGCGGTATATAAGTCTGCTATTGCTATTGCTATTGCTAATCCCTTGCCAATCAGTACGATAATTGAGAGAGAGAGAGACAATTCAACGTCTCTGCAGGGCATCTGTTCTATGTTCTGTTCTATGTTCCCCTTTTCCCCTTTTCAGTTGTTCGCCGCCCTGAGTCCCTCCCGGAGAAGGGCGGCATACAAATAATAAAATTCAATTCAAATTCAATTCAATCAGAGTTGGGCCGATTCCTCCCTCTGGGTCTCTCCTGCCTCTTCGGGGAAAGGAGACCAAAAAAAAAGAAAAAATCCATCGGTTAGGGGTCACCGGAGTTTCAGGTTTCTGCCAGGTGGGCCAGTCAGCACCCGCCCGCCCCCCCTTCCTCCTTGAGCTAAACGCCGCGTCAGCAGGCGAGCCCCGAAAACAGCCGGTCAGCAGGATGCAAGGGGAACTCAATGACGGAGGAGGAGGAGGAGGAGGAGGAGGCCGGTGGCAGAGACAGTCTGGCCGAAGAGCCCGGCCAAGTCTGCCGGGAACGGAGCCAGAGGAAAGGAAGCGGACTTAGCGATGGCTTGGCCTTCATGCGCCAAGGGCCGGAAAGCCAAACGTTATCCACAGAGGCCAAAGGATGCCGGAGTCTCATTTGCTGCATCTTCTCCATCCTTGCCGAGGTGGCGCAGTGGTTAGGGTGCAGTACTGCAGGCCACTTCAGCTGACTGTTATCTGCAGTTCGGCTGTTCAAATCTCACCAGCTCAAGGTTGACTCAGCCTTCCATCCTTCTGAGGTGGGTAAAATGAGGACCCGGATTGTTGTTGGGGGCAACATGCTGACTCTGTAAACCGCTTAGAGAGGGCTGAAAGCCCTATGAAGCGGTATATAAGTCGAACTGCTATTGCTATTGCTATTGCTATTGCTATCTATCTATCTATCATCTATCTATCTATTTATCTATTTATCTATTTATCTATTTATCGGATTGTTGGGGCGATATGCTGACTCTGTAAACCCTTAGAGAGGGCTGAAAGCCCCATGAAGCGGTATATAAGTCTAACTGCTATTGCTATTGCTATCTATCTATCTATCATCTATCTATCTATTTATCTATTTATCGGATTGTTGGGGGCGATATGCTGACTCTGTAAACCCTTAGAGAGGGCTGAAAGCCCCATGAAGTGGTATATAAGTCTAACTGCTATTGCTATTGCTATCTATCTATCTATCATCTATCTATCTATTTATCTATTTATCGGATTGTTGGGGGCGATATGCTGACTCTGTAAACCCTTAGAGAGGGCTGAAAGCCCCATGAAGTGGTATATAAGTCTAACTGCTATTGCTATTGCTATCTATCTATCTATCATCTATCTATCTATTTATCTATTTATCTATTTATCTATTTATCGGATTGTTGGGGGCAATATGCTGACTCTGTAAACCGCTTAGAGAGGGCTGAAAGCCTATGAAGCAGTATATAAGTCTAACTGCTATGGCTATTGCTATTGCCTCTTAAGGCATCCTCACACCCCTCACGGACATGCCCACTACCTTAGTCCTCAACTTACAGCAATTCGCTTAGTGACCCTTCACAGCTATAGCAACACTGGGGAAAAAATGTGATCTAGGACCGTTTTCCCCACTTAACGACCATCGCAGCATCCCCATGGTCATGGGATCAAAGTTCAGGCATTTGGCAACTGACTCAGATTTATGACGGTCGTAGTGTCGCAGGGTCCCGTGGCTACAATGTCGACGGCAAAGCCAGTTTCAGTTAACAACCGTGTAAGTAACTTAACAACTGCGGGGATTCACTTAACAACGGTGGCAAGAAAGGTTGCAAAATGGGGCAATACTCAGCAAATGTTTCACCGAGCAACATAAATTCTGGGGTCAATTGTGGTCGTAAGTTGAGGACAACCTGTACTGGAAGAACGGGGTGCCTATCCTGGACCTGGCCTGGCCACAACTGAACCCCAAATTTCTGTTGCTAAGCGAGGCAGTCGATAAGTACATTTTGTCCCATTTTACTACCTTTCTTGCCCCAGTTGTTATCTGAATTACTACAGTTGTTCAGTTATTGAGTTAGTCGCATACACTGAGTGCACTGATGGTGTTACCTAGTTTGGTTAATGAAACATCTGCAAGAAAACAATGAAGTTCCAAGAGGAGCAAGGACCCTCCCCCCATTCAGCTTTCCTTGTGACAACTCAGGACAAGGGTCTTTGATCAAGTCCAATGTGCTGTGAACCTCAAGGTTTGGATCAGAAGAAGGTCAGCATCTTCAAAGTATGATAATCAATTCCCCGACTGTCCAATCATCCAACCTACCAACCATCCAATCAATCAACCATCCATTCATCCATCTGTGTGAATGTCCATCTATCCAACCATCCTACCATCCATCTGATCAAACATCCATCCAACCATCCCTCTGTTTCTCCATCCCTCCATCCCTCTTTCAAGATAGTTCACAATTCCCAACCTTGAGCAGGCTTGGAGAATGGCCAGGCCGATAACTTTCAGATGCCGCAATATTTGGCAAGAATGCAGGATTGAACTAATGGTCTCCTGCAAACTCCACTCCCCGGTTGCTCCTCTTTTATTTCCTCTGGGAGGGGCCATTCACCGTACACCTGTGGCCTTACTCCCAAGTCAACCCCTGTTCTTTAGCTGTTCCCTTCGTCTGGCAATTCTGCCCATGCGCACACTGGGAACAGGCTCCAGCTGTTCTTCTGCCTCACTGATGTCTGACTCCAAAGGCAGCTGATAACTGTCAGACGGCCCTGGCCCCCTCTCTGCCTCCGACACAGAGCCCTCCTCAGAGCCTTCCCCAGACGCCAGGACTGGCCCATCGTCCTCCCCAGCCTCCTCACTGCCCGAATCTGCTGCCAGCTCCACTGTCCACTGGTGGGCCACAACACAACACAACACAACCATGTTTCCTGAACAGACAAATTGGACGCCAAGCTCTGAAGACCTCGGGACCTTCTGCTCCCTTCCTTGTCTTGTGAAACACCTTCACCCACCGTTCGATTCTGCTGAATTTGGGGACATTTTCCAGGCAGAAAATCAAAAGAAAAGATGCCTTAAGGCTGCTCGCGGTTCTTAAGACAGTGAGGAGGGCTATTAGTGAGGAGGCCTGGGATCCACCTACCCATCAGCCCAGGCTCCCTACGGTTCCTCAGGCCAGCGTCCTCCGCATCCAGGGCCATTTACCCGATCAATGGGACCTTCTTAAGACACCCCATACTCCAAAAAGAACATTCGCCCAAATGAAACATTTATATATGCATTTGATCTGGAAAATGTAATTACCGGGGCCCCAGCCATTGATTGTGTCAGGGATTTATTGACAGGTGTCTGTGATTGATAGGCTATTGCACCAGGAGTCCTTATCTGACTTCCTAAGCAGAAGTTCCGTGGCGGGCAGCAGGGATGGACGGAGCGATCGAGGCCCAGCTCCCTCTAGCCTCTTCCGGTAAACGGCCCTCCGACAACGTCAGGCTGGAGACATCGTTCTGGCCAGCCCCCTTCTGATGAGCGTGGCGTTTTCGGGTGGGCCGGAGGGTTGTGGGTCTGCGGAGCTCCCGCTGCCCTTTCGTATCCCCCAAAGTTGTGATGACAATTGTAATAACAATACTCAGACGTACACACCGCTTCACAGGTGCTTCACAGCCCCCTTGAAGCAGTTTTAGGGAGTCAGTCTCTTGCCCCCAACAATTTGGGTCCTCATTTTAACGACCTCGGAAGGGACAGAAGGCTGAATCAACCTTGAGCCGGTCAGGATCGAACCACTGGCAGTGGGCAGAGTTAGCCTGCGATTCTACGCTCTAACCATTGTGCCACCATGGCCCTTCCTTCCTTCCTTCCTTCCCTCCCTCCCTCCCTCCCTTCTTCCCTCCCCACTTAGCACTAGCACTTATATCCTGCTTCATAGTGCTTTTACAGCGTCTGAGTGGTTTACAGAGTCAGCCTATTTGGCCCCCAAATATCTGGGTCTTCATTTTATCAACCTTGGAAGGATGGAAGGCTGAGTCAGCCAGAATTGAACTGCTGGCAGTGGGCAGAGTCAGCCTACAATACTGCATTCTCACCACTACGCCACCACAGCCCTCCCTCCCTCCCTCCCTCCCTCCCTCCCTTCCTTCCTTCCTTCCTTCCTTCCTCCCTTCCCTTCCTTTCCTTCCTTCCTTCCTTCCTTTCTTCCTCCCTCCCTTCCTTCCCACTTAGCACTTAGACTTATATCCCGCTTCACAATGCTTCCCAGCCCTCTCTAAGCTGTTTACAGAGTCAGCATATTGCCCCCAACAACAATCCGGGTCCTCATTTGACCCACCTCGGAAGGACGGAAGGACGAGTCAACCTTCAGCCTGGTGTCTTCCTGTGTGGTCCTTGGTCAGAGGTTCAAAATGCCCCCCCCCCCCGCCAACCCAATTCCTTTCACCTCCAGCTTACTCGCACACCGATCCTCTTTCTACTTGCGTATTCACCTGTCCCGAATCAAGGAGCAATTTGCTCAGAAGTCGGTACATGACATGCCACAGCTCAGCAGAAAGGGTCACGCCGTTGCTCTCGAAGGGGCACCCAGATTGCATCAGAATCAGAGTAGAGCTGGAAGGCACCTTGGAGGTCTTCTAGTCCAGCCCCCGTGCTCAAGCAGGACACCCCATTCTATTCCATACAAAGGACTGTCCAGTCTCTTTCTTTAAAAAAAAAAAAAAACTCCAGAGATGAAGCACCCACAATTTCTGGTGGCAAGCTGTTCCACTGGTTCATTGTTCTCGCTGTCAGGAAATGTCTCCTTAATTCCACGTTGCTTCTCTCCTGGATTAGCTTCCATCCATTGCTTCTTGTCCTGCCTTCAGGTGCTTTGGAGAATAATTTGACCCCCCCTCCTCTCTGTGGAAGCCTCTCACACTGCCATTGTGTCCCCCCCCCCCTAGTCCTTTTTTTCTCTAGACTGGCCGTATCCAAATTCTGCAACCGTTTTATGTTTTAATCTCCAGAACTGAAATCCTTTTAGTTACTCTTCTCTGCCCTTTTTCCAAAGTCTCAACAATCTTTTTTGTAATGTGGGAACCAAGATTGGATACAGGATTCCAGGTGTGGCTTTACTAAGGTTTTATAAAGCGGTACTAATACTTCACCTGATTTTGATTCTGCGCCTCTCTTTATACAACTTAGGATGGAATTAGGGGTTTTTTTGGCTGCTGCCCACGGCTGGCTCATATTTAAGGGACTCCAAGATCCCCCTCACAGTTGCTGTTTTTGATTCTCCCCTGATCTGTACTTGCACCTTACCAGCATCTCTGGACACACACCTCACACACCAGAGGTGGGTTCCTACCAGTTCACACCTATTCGGTAGAACCGGTTCGTCAAATCTACCGAACCGGTTAGAAGAGGTTCCACCAGTGGACCCGGAAAGCAGGCCACACCTACAGAAGAGCTTCCCAAATTTTTTGAAACCCACCACTGGCCCTTGGATATGATTATTCTACACTATCAAGCTCATATTTATAAAACTCAGTGCCTCTGTGGAAGGTAAGGATGACTACTGCGTTTGTGGTGCAATCAGAACATTGCGTGTGTTGAAGTTGTTTTAACGCAAACCAAAGATGCCTTTTAAAAAACAAGTTGACATCCTATTCTTATGCATGCCAGTGCTGTGGGTGAAATAATTTAAAGTGGTTCTGACAAGTGTCGTCAGCATCTTCATATCCGGTCACATGGGCAGCAAGCCATTCCCACAAAGGAGGCCACACCCACAGAGTAGGTTCCAACAATTTTTGAAACCCACCACTGTCACACACCCACACAAACACACACGCCAACTAAAAACGCAGAGCCCCAAAGAGCACTGATAGGAGGCCCTGGGCAAGCAGTTCTCAACTTGCGACAGTTCATTTAGGGGCCAAAGTTACGACGGCACTGAAAAAGTTTCTCATACTTACGACCATTGCCAGCATCCTCGGGACCACGGGACCGAAGTTCGGATGCCTGACTCGTATTTATGACGGCAGCCGTAATTTCAGTCCCCGGAAGAGCAAAATGGCCTTCGCCAGATACGGGCCCTGCTTTGATACACACACAAACACACACACACACTCTGAAGGATTGAGTATAATATTGATTGATTGATGATCATTAATAAATGTAATAAATAAATTTGAAGATTTACTTATTGATAAATATTGCTTGCAAATACAAAGACCATAAATACAAAGATGGATTGCCTATAACTGAATGGATATAAGATAGATTATATTAGAAGATAAGGCTTGGGGTCAACTTATTCGTGAAGAGACACACCAGAATTGTGGGTGCTCCTTCCAACTCTGTTAATCCCTGATTCTGCTTGATGAGGGGGTTGGACTAGAAGACCTCCGAGGTCCCTTCCAACTCTGCCATTCTGTTATTCTTGGACCGTTTTTAAGTTCACCCCTTTGGCTGGTTTTTGTGAGTCTCTTTCTCACACTCACACCCAAGAATAAGGAAATTAATAACTTAAAAGTCCCTGCGGTGACATTAACCCCTGTCCCCTTAGCTGCCTCTTGCATTCTTAATTACTGTTTAAGCAATTAAATGGGTCGTGTGGTTTGGGAGGGGGCAGCAGAGCGAAGGCTGGGTATTTATTCTGCAAGAGCATGGAGTCCGGGCGGGGGGGGGGGGGGCTGGGTTATTATGGGGACCCCCTGCTCCATCCAACTGTAGGAGATCCTCTCCGGTCAATTTCCACTCTAAAGTGCTACATCTCTTTTTTTTTCCCCCAAACATTTTTATTAGGTTATTATTATAACATACAAAAGTAAAGAACAATGAGGAGGAAAGGGAAAGAGGGAAGAGAAGTGAGGAAAAGTAGAGAAAAGGAAAGGAAAGGAAGGAAAGGAACGAAAGGAAAGGAAAAGGGAAAGTAAAGGAAAAGGGAAAGTAAAGGAAAAGGAAAGGAGAGGAGAGGAAAGAAAGGAAAGGAACGAAAGGAAAGGAAAGAAAGGAAAGAAAGGAAAGGAAGGAAGGGAAAAGAAAGAAATGAAAGAAAGAAAGGAAAGGAAAGAAAGGAAGGAAAGGAAGGAAAGGAAAGAAAGGAAAGAAAGGAAAGAAAGGAAAGAAAAGAAAGGAAGGGAAAGGAAAGGAAAGAAAGGAAAGAAAGGAAAGGAAAGAAAAGGAAAGAAAGGAAAGAAAGGAAAGAAAGGAAAGGAAAGGAAAGGAAAGGAAAAGGAAAAGGAAAGGAAAGAAAAGCATTGACTTCCAACTCTCTCTGTTCCAGTAAAATAAGGCGTTAGCATCAAATCCCAGCTCTCTATTTTTCCATTGCAATATGAACAAGTTATTTCTATAAAACTCTAATCAATCTTCTCTATATAAACCCAGAAGCCGTTTCCACGTGGAAAATACCAAAGTAACTTGCGTTCCACTCTGCTGAAAGGAAAAAAAACACGAGCCCTTTTGTTTCCACGTGGAAACCACGTGTATTTCCGTGCTTGAGGCGGGAAAGGATGTGACTTTGGGGTTTTCTAGATTCAAACGCTAAACCTCTCGGCTGAATTTCCAGCGTTGGGAAAAGGAGAGATTGAAGTGAGTCACAGGAAGAAGAAGGAGAACTCAGCAGCTTCCTTCACAGCCCACTGAGTCGGTTTAATGTACTAGGCAATAAACCGGATCACTGAGTAACCACGTTAAGCATGTCATCCAAATGGACAGACTGGGTTCGCTTCACGGGCTCAGCCACGAGCGTGTGGCCACATCTGCGCGACATACGATCCTTGTTTTGCCTTCACCCAGACGGATTTGGTGTGCGGCATAGTTTATCGGCTGAACCTGAAAGCAGAATCCACGCCCTAACTTTAAAAATGTGTAGCCTGCACTACCTCTGGATGGACCCCTGTGCAACTTCTCTCTCTGCAGACCCTGAGAAGGAAGGGTTTCTAACTAGACTGGGGCCTTCTTGCGTCTCTCAGCCAGCGCCAGGAACAGAGTAATGGAGTTGGAAGGGACCCTGGAGGTCTTCTAGTCCAACCCCCTGCCTAGGCAGGAAACCCTGTACCATTCCAGACAAATGGCTATCCAGCATCTTCTTAAAGACTTCCAGTGTTGGGGCATTCACAACTTCTGGAGGCAACTTCTGTTCCACTGATTCATTGTTCTAACTGTCAGGAAATTTCTCCTCAGTTGCTTCTCTCCTTGATTAGTTTCCACCCATTGCTTCTTGTCCTGCCCTCAGGTGCTTTAGAGAATAGCTTGACTCCCTCTTCTTTGTGGCAGCCCCTGAGATACGGAAAGACTGCTATCATGTCTCCCCTAGTCCTTCTTTCTATTAAACTAGACATACCCGGTTCCTGCAACTGTTCTTCATATTTTTTAGTCTCCAGTCCCCTAATCATCTTTCTTGCTCCTCTCTGCACTCTTTCTAGAGTCTCCACATCTTTTCTACATCGTGGCCACCAAAACTGAATGCAAATATTCCAAGTGTGGCCTTACCAAGGCCTTATAAAGTGGTATTAAGACTTCAGGTGATCTTGATTCTCTCCCTCTGTTGATGCAGCCTAGAACTGTGTTGGCTTTCTTGGCAGCTGCTGCACACGGCTGGCTCCTATTTAAATGGTTGTCCACTAGGACTCCAAGATCCCTTTCACAGTTACTACTGTTGAGCAAGGTACCACCTAAACTGTATCTGTGCATTTTGTTTTTCTTGCCTAAATGTAGAACTTGACTCTTTTCACCATTGAATTTCATTTTATTAGACAGTGCCCAATGTTCAGGTTTATCAAGATCCTTCTGTATCTTAAGCCTGTCTTCTGGAGTGTTGGCTATTCCTGCCTGCTTGGTGTCATCTGCAAATTTGATGAGTTCCCCATTTATTCCCTCATCCAAATCATTGATGTAGATGATCAAGATCAAGAAAGTTTAAGATCTTGCCCCACACCCAAAAGTCCATCCCATGGTCCAATCTCCCACTGCCACGCTGGCAGCTTCCACCCCTCCAGTTCCAGTCAGGTGCAGAGGTGC